>NW_016812027.1:74551-85999 GCF_001698545.2 Rhinopithecus bieti
AAAAAAAAAAAAAAAAAAAAAAAAAAAGCTCTTAGATTAAGACAGTCATTTAACCTCTGTAAGCTTCAATTTTTCAGCTTTTCCAACTTTAAAATTCCATTCAATTCTATCACAAAAGAGACACTCTCACTCATTACTCTAGTCCCATTAGAATTTTTAACTCTCAGGAATGCTTGCTCATAATAAATTTACTCAAAACCCTTGGCATCAAAATAAGGGCGGTTGTGTTAAGATCTTAAAAACAGAATTGAAAAGATTGTGAAATAGAAAATCATTACTAGGCAGCATTAAATAGCATCCAGCTGCCTTAAAAAGTTTTAGACCTTAAGAACATTCTAACTAAATGTTAATTTTCAAATTAGGTTATTTCCTAATCCACTGAAAGATAAAATATATGTATAATTATGCTTTAAAGTTCATGAAAATTCTTCCAAGTATAGATGAAAATATCAATCTAATTTTGTGTAATAAAAATGTTTTGGCCGGGCGCGGTGGCTCAAGCCTGTAATCCCAGCACTTTGGGAGGCCGAGACAGGCGGATCATGAGGTCAGGAGATCGAGACCATCCTGGCTAACACTGTGAAACCCCGTCTCTACCAAAAAATACAAAAAACTAGCCGGGCGAGGTGGCAGGCGCCTGTAGTCCCAGCTACTCGGGAGGCTGAGGCAGGAGAATGGCGTGAACCCGGGAGGCGGAGCTTGCAGTGAGCTGAGATCCGGCCACTGCACTCCAGCCCGTGCGACAGAGTGAGACTCCGTCTCAAAAAAAAAAAAAAAAATGTTTTTCTAAATGTTTTCTATGAAACATGATCAATAAATCATTTACTTATATCCCAATGAAGACTAAAATGTCCAAGGCTAATTACTGAACAATCTGTCCACTTATGCAGAGTTCAAAAAACATACAGAAAGGTAAGGTAAATGTAAAACATATGTTTCCATACTGCTAATTTCAGCCCAATTTGAGTGAGTGATGAATCAATGCTGGTAGACTCCAAGAGTAGGCAGAACACTAAAGAAATCTTTGGGCCATTTTGTTTATGTGATTTACAAGTTGAACAACTCTCCTTCACATAACATTTCAGTTTGCTTCATTAAGCACTCAAATCTGGTATTAGTTGATCTAAATTTGCAACATTATAATATTCTTCTTGGTAAGTTCTGAATTACAATATAGATGCCTAACATAAATAGCTTTATAACAGTATATTATCTTCACCAAATAGTCTTTAATGTAGATGGCTTGTTTTTATTTTTTCCTTTTTAATTCAAGAGTACACTCAAAGAGGTTGAAATTCATTTCACAATATTTCTATTTGCTTCAGTTCATTTATAGTTTAAATTATTTGCTTCAAATAAAGTAGCTTTGAAAGCATATCTTCTTCACATCGGCTTAAAATGTAAATTACCTCTTCATTTTGGTTCTTTGTTCTTTGTAGGTGGCAGAAGCTGGAAATCTAGACTCTGAGCCCTACAGTCAAGCTATACACCTCCTTCCTTACTTATGTAATACTGAACAAGTTTCTCAAATTTGCTAAGCTTTAGTTCTCCTATCTATAAAACCAAATAATGTAGTACTTCCTTCGAGGTGTGGTTAGGATTTAATATAGTAAGATAATATATATAAAGTGATAATATATATAGCACTGTGACTGACACAAAGTAAATCCTCAATAAATATGAGCTCTCACTGTAATTATTATTACAGTGTGAAAACATTAGTCAACCCCCAAATCAAGAGGTTAATATATTCTACAAATAATTTATTACAAAGGCAATATTCTACAAAATGTAGGCACATTACTAAGCTGGTAATAGATCTTACTTTGTTCCAGGGAATCTGCTTCTTCAAAACAGAACCCTAACTGGAATCGTAAGCCCTCTGAATACAGTTGACAGACATGCCAACTGAACAAGGCTGGAGAAAAATACAGTCAACTACATTATTTCTGTGACACTCAGAAGGTGATATATTTCTAAGACAAAACAGATCTATTCTGAAACAATCGGCATTGATAATTAATCATTTAGTTAAAATTAACCATCTCTCCCATTTAATCTCTATTTACTAAATTCCTTCTATAATTTTCTTCCAACACCCATTTCCTCCACCAAAAAATATTTTCCTAGTTCTAGCTACTCAGGAGACTGGAGTAGGAGTATCCCTTGAGCCAGGAGTTCAAGTCCGGCCTGGGCAACATAGCAAGACCCCATCTCAAAAATATGTATTTATATTTTTTTCACTAGGTCAAAGAACATACATGTAAAATACTAGGCTGGCTGGATATGGTAGCTCATGCCTGTAATCCCAGCATTTTGGGAGGCCAAGGTGGTCGCATTGCTTGAGGCCAGGAGTCCGAGACCAGCCTAGGCAACATGGTGACACCCCATCTCTACTAAAAACACAAAAATTGGCCAGGCATGGTGGTATGTGCCTGTAGTCCCAGCTACTCAGGAGGCTGAGGCACGAGAATCACCTGAACCCAGGAGGCGGAGGTTGCAGTGAGCCAAGATGACGCCATTGCACTCCAGCCTAGGCGACAGAGCAAGACTGTCTCAAAATAAATAAATAAATAAAATAAAATGCTAGGACAATTTCTGCCCATTTAAAAAAATAAACATATATAAAATATAAATGCATATATTATACTGACTAAATAAAAATTGGTTAGCATGTACATATACATGGAACCATTTAATATTAAAAATATATACTACTGACACTCAGGATTCAGCAAAAGATATTAGATCAAGAATATCTCAAAAAATACTAAAACGAAGAGTTAAAATAGACTATCCATTAGGAATCACTTCTCATATTCCAAAACAACTTGACATACATGAAGAATGCTCCTAAAAGATTTGGAGGAAAATTATCTCATCCATTAAGGGAGGGGCGGTAGTCTCATTAATCATAAAGTAAAAACAAGTAAATTTCCTCCATCAAGAATGTACCCTACAAATTATCCATTAACCCAGATGTTGTGCATGTGAGAACCCTCAATAGCTACCTTCCCTTCTGACATGATATCAAAATGAGGCTGAGACTACTGTTTGGAATAAAAATGAAACTGAGAGTAAGTGGGAGGTCTGTGCACACACAGTAAAACTGTTAACCGCTTGACATTTTGTTTCAGTATTCCATGAGTTATTATACTCAAAGTGATGTGAGCAACAAAGCCCCAAATGTATATTCTAATGTTCCGTTCAACAAAATGTCCTGTATTAATTGAGCACTTTCAATAATAAAAGTATCGCAAATGAAAACAAAAGTAAACTGTACCCAAAGCTATAAAAGAACAATTAGTTTATATAATAATTTATGCCTTTTAAAACAGCTATAATACCTATATTTAACAGAACTCTTTTAAATGACCTTCCTCTGCATAAAATTAGTATGCATTATTTTTTCCAAGCAAATCATGACTAGATAACATCTTTCAAGGAAAAAGAATCTTACAAAATTTTACCCACATGACAGAGAAGTTGTCTTTTCCTCAAAAGAATGCCAGTTCTCAATATACAGATTTTTCTCAGCCAAGGATTTACATTGTCATATACAGTACAATTCTGAAGTACCTGAATATGATATGTTTCACTCTGAAATCGTGATGATTATGCTTTTGTATAGAAAAGAAGACTGGTTTGCTATATTATCCTTGAAACAAAAGTGGATTTTGACAACAAAAATATAAATTCTAAGCAAAGATATAAATTGTTATATACTCACACATCCACAAGTAGTACATAAGCTTTACTGTCTTTTGGAATTCTACAGGAATGTCTACAGAAAAATCCTGATAGAAACAAGGTCCAACAGGAAAATTGCTAGGAAGAGGTGGCCAATTATTTTTTCTACCTGTAAATTTTTTTAAAAAAAGAAAAGGTTATTTATATTATAACAAATGTGATATTCTTATTTTTTGTTTCACAATAAAGAAAACTCCATTATTTTAATAAAAGTTTAGAAAACTGTAGTACTATATCTCTGTATTCCTAGAACTTTGAAAGATAAGCTTTAGATTTTAAAAAATTTTCTCAGAATACCATCACCTTAGAGCACATTAGATGGTAAAATAATTTTCCAGTGTCATATCATATCACATTTAGCAGGAACCATTTATGTATAGAAAAAACAAAAAGAAAGCACATATCCAGTGCTTCTGCCCTAAAACAGATTTATTTCACAGTCCCGAGTCTGGCTGGCATGTAAAGGCCATCCAGTTTTTAAACTTCAATTTTCTCCTCAGCATCTTAAATCTTCAAATATAATTCTGTTATAATTCCTATCCCATGTGGAGAGAGACCAGCTTCTAATTTTTTCAAGTTTTCTGTTAAGTCCAAGATTAAACCAATACCAAAGAAACAAATTAAGAATACTCAAAATCTGGGAAATAATAATATCCAAAAGATATATGTACGAAAACCCTACAACAAAGAAAACATGAAACAGTCATGATAAGGAAGGTAAGGAATTAGAGAACCTTTAAAAGGCAGAGAAAACAAATTCAAACTGTAAAGGGGAAAAAAATGTCTCTATATAAAGAAACCAGATTAAAATAAGACTTGAGAAATGGTGGGGAAATAAAAAATTAAAGAAGTCAAAACATGAAAACAGAGGGTAAAACAGCACCTAAGGCCATTTCCCAATTTTAAATGTTATATCCCACAATTTTAAAACTCAATTTTACATACTTTTCCAGACCAGGGTAATTTTTATAGTACAAAGAACAATAACCTATTTCTGATTCTCCCCAATGAGTCTCCTGTGTTCCATTTATCATACTATTCAAATTTCATATAGTTCATTTATCATAACAATCTCATACTATTTGAGAAGCGGCAGTGAATACTTGTAAAGAAGAGAAGCTCTGGAACCATAAGTGGCTAGCCACTTACTGGGCAAGGTCACCTTGGGCAACTTACTCTCCCCTCCAAGCCTTAGTTTCCATATCTGTAAAATGAGAATAAAAACTGTACCACCCCTCACAGGATTGTACTGATGATTTAAGTGTGAGTTAAGAGGGGAAAAGTACTAAAATGTGCTAACATACTGCAGTCTAATTGTTAATTTCCTACTCTTTGTTACTGTCTTTACTAACATATCTCTCATAGAAATAGTTTGTCTTTGCCAGTACTGAAAAAACAGGATGGATTTTAGTTACAGGTACTTCAGAAACATTGGTCTCAATTCAACTTTTAGTTTCTCCTTCTATAGATGCTACCTCTGACGCTGCAAGCAAGAAAATGACTCAGGATAAATGTGTTCTCACAAAGCCCTAGACTTACACATTCTAAGATAAAAAGAAATAGTTCTGTATATTGTTATTGTTCTAGCTTTGCATTACATCAAAGCTAGACATCCTAACAATGACTTATCTAGCTCATCCCAGACATCCTAACAGTGACTTACCTAGCTCTTTTATCTCTTCTTACTCAGAGACTGGTAGCTTTCCCTAAGAGACTCCTTTGAGGTGCTTTGGCAGGCACAAACTGAATAGAATTCACTGCAAACAATTCACCACTTATTTCTTTGGCATCATATGAATACCTCAGGCTTCCAATTTTTCTAACATGATTTGACAAAATACTTGTGAGGACTGGGGCAGAAAATCTGAAATTGACCTGAATAAATCAGGTAGGAGTCAAATGTAGGGTACATGCAAATGTACTCACAAAGATTCAATAGAATCAAGGAGGACCTAACTGCAGAATCAAAGGCTCCTGGCCTCAGAGTAAGCAAAAAGTATCATATTCACATTCATTTTGTGTGTGATGAGGCTAACACTGTTCTAATCTATCAACAAAAGACTATGCAAATCAGCCAAGATTAGAAGGCTACAGAGTATCAAGGAGGCAATCTGCTGTGTCTGATCTCCTTGTTAGAACAGGAAAACAGGGTAAGGTTTTATCCACAGGCCAAATAACCTAGGAGTTAGTATAGACATAATGTAAAGTGTTTAAAAGTTATTTTTATTTCAAACTTCTTTGGATACTACCATGTTGACTGAGGTTTTGCATTTCTCGTTCCCGACGATCTAATTCTGCGGCTTTTCTTTCTAGTTCTTCCTGGCGCTTAAGAAGCTCAGCTTGGGCCAATGCATGTTCCTAAATAAAAAATATCAATATGTGAACAGACTGTCAGAAGTATAAAATACTTTAACATTTATATGCTAACTCCTACTTCTCTACTATGAGAGAAACCTAATTCAAATGCACTTCCAAAGTACAGGAATTTTACTGAAGATCATCGTTACAGAAAATATTACAGGGATATTTGGTCCATTTGGTCTTTGGGTTCTGAAAACCCTCAGTGGGAATGTTGGGTCCATTAGGACAGGAAAACTTCTCTTAGTAAAAGTAGCCAGAATCCTTAGGTAATCTGGAAAATGAAATTCAGACGACCTCTATGCCTAAATGAATGAAGAACAGAGGCAATGGGAACAGTTGTGGAAAATGAACAACAGAAAAAAGGGCAACTGAATTGGCTCCTATAAATCAGATGAAATGATATATAAGGCCACCAATGCAAGAATATTTTCTAATATCTTAAATGTTATAGGAGAATGAGGTCAAAGGATGTGATTAACAAATTCTTTATAACTCAATTTGCCCTTACATGTTATCAGGCATCTTATTAATCTTTCTTCTCAGATTTTTGCAATCTTCTACCTCCTAACACTATTACTTTAGCATTATAACACTCTCCCAATAATATCTATTATTCCATCATTTTTACCTTAATGGTAGCATGCATTTAAAAGTGAGACCAAAGGCAATAAAAATTTATACACCAAGATGATACACAAATTCAATAATTCCTAATAATAGAATAAAACAAATGGTATAAGCTGACAAAGAGGAATGAATATTTGAAGGGTGACAAGACAGCAAATCCAGACTTGTGAGTTAAAAATTAAGCAACAGAAATGTAACCATATAAAGAATTATTTTGCTCTGAAAGTAAATGTTATTGATATTATAATTGCCAATATGAATTTATACAACTAACATGAACTAACCTTTGCAATCTGTGTATAAGCTGGATGTTCCTCTGTTGGTTTCATTATTGCTGGTTGTGTATTGGGTACATTAGGCATCTTCACACTACCTGGTGGAGGCTAGGAGGATTAAGAGATGGACAAATTATGTAACACAGATATCCAACTTTAACTTCTTTCAAAAAGTGTAACACCAATAAAATGAAAAATCTCAAGATCTGCATCTCTTCATTCCCTGTCCTCTCATAGTCAAGTGTGTGGCAAAGAGCTGCTTAAATACTCCATGTCCATTTTCTCCAACTCATTTCATTTTTCAACTCTACAATCAGGCTGCTACTTTTAACACTACATAACAAACACTCCTCCAGGATACCATACGGTAATAGAGGCTGGGCATGGCAGCTCACGTCTGTAATCCCAGCACTTTGGGAGGCCAAGGCGGGTGGACCACCTCAAGTCAGGAGTTCAAGACCAGCCTGGCCAATATGGTGAAACCCCGTCTCTACTAAAAACACAAAAATTAGCCGGGCAGGGTGGCAGGCACCTGTAATCCCAGCTACTCAGGAGGCTGAGACAGGAGAATGGCTTGAACCCAGGAGGCGGAGGTTCCAGTGAGCCAAGATTGCACCACTGCACTCCAGCCTGGGCAACAGAGCAAGACTCCATCTCAAAAAAAAAAAAAAAAAATACTCTGAGTTTTTGGGGGTTTTTTAACAGTAAAATACAGATAGAACCAGACAAAAGAACTACACCAAGGTTTACTGCCAACTCTTTCCTCTTGAGAAAGCTACATGCCAGTGCTCTGAAGAGCATATAAGAAAGTTCTTGGTAGAACCCCACTAAATTGAAAAGAGTGAAAGGGAAGGCCTAAGGAGAGAGAAAATAAATTACCCAACTTCCACTATGCCAGTGAGGATCAGCAGTGTCTGAAAGCTGCAAGATCAGGAAGTAGACATCTACAAGTCCATCAATGGGGAACTGGTTAAATCACTGTATATACATACAACGCAGCCATGAGAAGAAATTAGCTATAGAAGAATGTCTTTTAAAATACTAAATAAAATAAAGCAAGCTGGCCGGGCCCAGTGATCCCAGTACTTTGGGAGGCAGAGGCGGGTGGATCGCATGGTCAGGAGTTTGAGACCAGCCTGGCCAATATGGTGAAATCCCCTCTCTACTAAAAATACAAAAATTAGCCGGGCTTGGTGGCAGCAGGCGCCTGCAGTCCCAGCTACTTTCAGGAGGCTGAGGCAGGAGAATCACTTGAACCCGGGAGGTGGAGGTTGCAGTGAGCCAAGATCGCACCACTGCACTCCAGCCTGAGTGACAGGGCAAGACTCCATCTCAAAAAATAATAATAAAATTAAAATTAAATTAAAAAAATAAAGCAAGCTACAGAACAGTCTGCATATGACCTTTTCTTCAATAGACACAGATTTATACATGCCCCCATAAAATATCTGGGAAGTCTCAGCCAACTGATATCAGAGGGACTTGCACCTCTTGTTTTATATGCTTCTTTATTATTTGCTTCCCTCGACGCATGCACAATATACTACTTCAATAAAAATATATTTTTAAAGTACTCTTCAGAATGACCGTAAGAAAAAAGAAGAAACAAGGATGGGAACATGAAAAGAACAATAGGAACAAAAACACTAACAGAAAAGAAAAGAAGAAAGGAAAGAAAGAAAGAGAAGAGAGAGGGAAGGGGGAGGTCGTGAATAAGAAAAATGTAAGAAAGAAAGAAACTGCACTAGGAGGTTCAAGCATCCTAAGAACTGTTAAAACCAGAAGACACAACCAATATACAGCAGGATTTCACTCTGACACAGCTAACAGCAGCCCTGAAAAGGAAGCCATGCATAACCAAAGATGTAACTGTAGTTCAGCTGATTCTAAAATGCATATACAACAGGGAAGAACTGACAGGGCGCAGAGGCTCACATCTGTAATCCCAGCCCTTTGGGAGGCCGGGGTGGGCAAATCACCTGAGCTCAGGAGTTCGAGACCACCCTGGGCAACAAGGTGAAACCTCGTCTCTACTAAAATACAAGAAATTAGACAGGCATGGTGGTGTACACCTGTAGTCCCAGCTACTGGGGAGGCTGAGGCAAGAGAATCGCTTGAGCCTGGGAGGCACAGGTTGCAGTGAGCCCAGATTACGCCACTGCACCCCAGCTTGGGCTACAAGAGTGAGATCCAACTCAAAAAAAAAAAAAAAAAAAAAAAAAACGCCAAGAACTAAAAACAGGTCAAACAATTTTGAAGAAAACTAAGTATGAAGACCTATGATATCAAGGCTTATTATAGAACCATAGTAATTAACAGTGTAATACAGATGCAAGGACAGAGAAATATACCAATAAACAAAATAGACACAGAAACAAACCCACACTAATGCAGAAACTTGATACCTAACACAGGTGTCACTACAAAACAGTGAAGAAACAATATGTTAATCGATCAACGGTACTTGGATAAATGGTTACTCATACTTCACATCATATAAAAAATGAATTCTAGGTAGATTAATGATCTAAAACTGAAAAAGCAAAACTTATAAACACTTTCGGGAAAAATACATGTGAATATTTTTATGAATATTTCTTGAGCTTCTAGAATGTGAACTCTAGAAATATTGTGTATTTTGTTTACGACCTATCCCAAGTACCCAAAATAGTCCCTGAAACATAGTAGATGCTCAGTAAGTATCTGTCAAATTAAGACTGGAAAACACACAAACCATATAAAATTGACGAATTTAATGACACTGAAATTTACAAAAAGTAAAAAGTGAAATCACAGACTAGGAAAAAATAGTTGTAATGCATATAATAGAAAACTGCTACCCAGAATATATAAAGAATTGTTACAAATCCATGAAAATACAAACTAACTGAAAAACTAGCAAAAGATGTGAACAAGCAATAGAAAGAGGGCAATAAACACGTGAAAAGATGTGTTACAGCCTTAGTAATCAGGAAGTGCAAAAACAATCATATATCATTTCGAAACCATGAGACAGAAAAACAAACTCTGACAATACCAAAATTGGGATTTACACAATATACACAATGGTGGTACATATCAAAATTAAAGCATTGATCAAGACAGCATTTCAAGTCACTTGAAATAGAAAGAACTGTCAGTAAATGCTGTTGGGAGAATTATTTAAATTGGGGGAGGAAAAACAAAATCCCTGTATCTCCACAGAATTCCAAATGGATTAAAACTTGAATATATATATATAAAAAACAAGACAAGACAAAAAACAACTATAAAGTTGGGACACTAAAATACACTCTATAGACTATAGGGCATTATCTGATCTTGGCATGAAAAAAAGTCACTCGAAACATTGAGAAAAGTTGAGGGAGAGAAATCATAATGAAAAGGTAATATATTTGACCACATAAAAATTTAGAAATTTGATTATATAAAGCATTCATAATCAAGATTAGATGGCAAAATCTAAATAAGCAACATATACAACAATTAGTTAATATATTTCACTAGGTACAAATCAATACAAAATTATCAGATAAACATGTTAGTGAAAAGAAACTGCATTTTTAAAAACTCTGAACAGGCAGCTTATAAAACACAAAAGAAAAATAAACATACAAAAAATCTCAACCTCATTAGTAATCAAAGAAATGCATATTTTACCTATTTTTAAAATGATTATTGTCATAGGATTACCACATTTTGAAAGAGATGTGGTAAAACAGATATTCTCACACACTGAAAAGTGGAGATTATAAACTAGTACATGTAGCAATCCTGCAGCACAATTTGGCATTATGTTTCAAGAGCCATAGAAGTATTTATATCCCATGTACTATGAATATCTGGTTTTTAAAAATATCCTATGGAAATAATCCAAGATATTTGCAAATGTATGTATGCCAAGAATGCTCACTACAGCTTTATTTACAAAAGCAAAGGGTTACAAATAACCCCAAATGTCCAACACAACAAAGGAAATGGTTAAACTGATACAGCTGGAGGAGAGTATACATTACAGCTATTTAAAAGTTCTAGGGGCGGAGCAAGATGTCCGAATAGGAACAGCTCCAGTCTCCAACTCCCAGCGCGAGCGACACAAAAGACCGGTGATTTCTGCATTTTCAACTGAGGTACTGGGGTCATCTCACTGGGGAGTGCCGGACAATTGGTGCTGGTCAGCTGCTGCAGGCCGACCAGCGAGAGCTGAAGCAGGGCCAGGCACTGACTCACCTGGGAAGCGCAAGGGGGAAGGGAATCCCTTTTCCTAGCCAGGGGAACTGAGACACACAACACCTGGAAAATCGGGTAATTCCCACCCCAATACTGTGCTTTAAACAAACGGGCACACCAGGAGATTATACCCACACCTGGCCGGGAGGGTCCCACGGCCACGGAGCCTCCCTCATTGCTAGCACAGCAGTCTGCAATCTAACCG
>NW_016812027.1:89137-115654 GCF_001698545.2 Rhinopithecus bieti
CACACCAACATGGCATAAGTATACATATGTAACAAACCTGCACGTTATGCACATGTACCCTAGAACTTAAAGTATAATAAAAAAAAAAAAAGGAAACTCATTTTAAATATAAACATATAGATTCGAAGTAAACAGAAAAATATACCATGCTAACACTAACAAAAAATTTCAGAAAAAGCAGACTTAAAGCAAAGAAAGTCATTAGAGATAAAGAAGGGCATTACATAATGATACATGGGTCAATTCTCCAAGACATAGCATTCCTTAATGTATATGCACCTAATGACAGAGCATCAAACTACAAGAGGCAAAAACTAATGGAACTGCAAGGAGAAAGATGAAACTACTATTATAGTTGTAGACTCCAACACCCCTCAAATCAGAAATGGACCAATCTAGCAGGCAAAAAATCATTAAGAACATAGCTGAATTCAACAATACCATCCATTGACTGGATATAATTAACGCCTATCAACCCCTTTATCCAACAGCAGAAACGCATTCTTCTCAAGTTCACCTGGAACATTCACCAAGACAGAAGACATTCTGTAACATAAAACACATCCTAACAAATTTTTAAAAAATAGAAATATAGTATTTACTCTCAAACAACAAGGGAATTAAATGAGAAATCAGTAACACGAAGAAAACTGAAACATCCCAAAATATATGGAAATTTAAAAAGACACCTCTAAATAACACAAGTCAAAGAAGAAATCTCAAGAGAAATTTTAAAGTATTTTGAGCTAAGTGGAAAAAAAATGTGTATCTTATCGAAATTTGTGGGATGCAGTGAAAGTAGAGTTTAGAGCACAACGTATAGCATTGAGTGCATATATTAGATAAGAAAGATCTAAAATCCATACTCCAATTTTCCATCTTAGGAAACCAGAAAAAGAAAAGCAAATCAAATCCAAAATAAGCAGAAGAAAAGAAGTAAGAGCAGAAATCAATGAAATTAAAAACAGGAAATCAATAGAAAAAAATCAACAAAATGAAAACCTGGCTTTTGCAAAAGACCAATAAACTCAATAAGCCTCTAGTCAGACTCCCTAAGGAGGAACAAAAGGGAGGACACAAATTACTAATATCAGAAATGAAGGAAGAGACATCCACTGAGGTCCCATAGACATTAAAAGGATAACCAAGACATATTATGAATAACTCTATGCCCAAAAATCTGATAACCTACAAGAAATGCACCAGTGCCTTGGAAAATGCAATCTGTGAAAACTTACAGAAGAAAAAACAGACTATCTAAATAGGCCTATATTTATTAAAGATATTGACTCAATAAGTAATAACCTTCCAAAACAGGAAGTAACAGGCCCAGATGGATCCACTGGTGAATGCTACCAATCATTTAAGGTAGAAATTTTATTAACTCCATACAGTCTCAATCGGAGGAAAGAAGCAAAAGGAAGACTTCCTAATTGATTCTATGAGGCTAGAAATACCCTCATATCAAACCAGACAAAGACACAAGAAAAAAACTATAGATCAATATTCTCTGATGAACATGTATGCAAAAATCTTCAACAAAATATTAGCAGATTGAATCCAATCATATATGAAACAAATCATATATAAAACCAAGTGGGATTTTTTCCAGGTATCCTAGGCTGGTTCAACATTCAAAATTCAATTAATGTAATTCATTATGTTAACAGGCTAAAAAAGAAAAATCATATGACCATATCAGTAGATACAGAAAAAGCATTTCACAAAATCCAACACCCATTCATAATAGAACCATTCAGCAAACTAGGAATAGAGGGAAACTTCCTCAATTTGATAAAGAACACCTACAAAAAGCCCAATGCTAACATCAACTTAATGATAAGAAACTAGAAGTTTCCAGCTAAGATCAGGAACAAGGCAAGGATATCCCCTCTCACCACTCCTTTTCAACACTGTACTAGAAGTCATAACTAATATAATAAGACCCAAAAAAAGTATGAAGATTATTAAGAAGAAAGAAATAAGACTGTCTTTGTTCACAGATAACAAGATCATCTATATGGAAAATTCAATGGTACTGACAAAAGCCTCCTAGAACTAATAAATGAATTATACTAAGGTTGCACAATACAAAGTTAATATATAAAAGTCAATCACTTTCATACATAACAGCAATGAACAAGTAGAATTTCAAATTAAACCCATACCATTTATATCAACATCCCCCAAAGTAAAACAGACATAAATCTAATGAAATATGTACACATTCTATATGTGAAAAACTATAAAACTGATGAAATAAATCAAAGAATAAGAGATATTCCATGATCATGGATAGGAAGACTCAATACTATTAAGATGTCAGGTTTTCCCAACTTGATCTACAGATTCAGTGCAATCCCAATCAAAATCCCAGCAAGTTATTTTGTGGATATTGACAAACTAATGTTGAAGTTTATATGGAAAGGAAAAAAAACCCAAAACACTCAACACAATATTGAAAAAGAAGAATAAAGTTGGAAGACTGACACTACTAGAGTTCACTTAACTATAAAGAAACAGTCATCCAGACAGTATGGTATTGACAAAAGATTAGAAAAACAGACCAACAGGACAGAATGGAGAGCCCAAAAATAGACCCACATAACTACAGTCAACTGATCTCGGACAATGGAGCAAAGGCAGTACGGTCTTTTCAACAAATGGTGCTAGAGCAAAATTAATTCAGAATGGATCACAGAAGCCAAGCATATGCCTATAGTCCCAGCTACTAGGGAGGCCAAGGCAAAAGAATTCCTTGAGCTTAAGAGTTCAAGACCAGCCTGAGCAACATGGCAAAACCCTGTCACTACAATAAATAAATAAATATTTAAAAATGGATCATAGGCCTAAATATAAAATGCAAAACGATAAAACTTCTTGAAGACAACACAGGAGAAAACTTAATTGACCTTGGGTATGGTGATGACTTTTTAGAGAGAGCAACAATGGCATGATCCCTGAAAGAAATAATTGAAAAGCTGGACTTCCTTAATATTAATGCTCTGCAAAAGACAATGTCAAGAGAATGAGAACACAAACCACAGACTGGGAGAAAATATTTTCATCTGGTAAAGAACTATTATCCAAAAGATACAAGAACCCTTAAAATTCAACAATAACAAACCAATTAAGAAATGGACAGAAGACCTTAACAGACACTTCATCAAAAGAAGATATAAAGATGACAAGTGAGCATATAAAAAGGTACTCCACATCATATATCATCAGGGAAATGCAAACTAAAACAATGACATACCACTACATACCAATTAAAATGGCCAAAATCCAAAACATTGATAACACCAAATGTTGGAGAGGATGTAGAGCAACAGAAACTCTCATTCATTGCTGGATGGAGTGCAAAATGGTACAGACTTTGAAAGATCGTTTGGCAGTTTCTTACAAAACTAAACATACTGTTACCATATGGTCCAGTAATTCTATTCCTTGGTATTTATCCAAAGGAACTGAAAACTTACATCCATACAAAAAACCCACATACAGTTATTTATAGCAGCTTTATTCATCACTGCCAAAATTTGGTAGTAATCAAGATGTCCTTGAGTTTGTGGATGGCTAAATAAGCTGTGGTACATCCAGACAATAGTATGTTATTCAGCACTAAAAGGAAATGAGCTAAGAAGCCATGAAAAGACATGGAGGAACCTTATTATGCATACTAAGTGAAAGAAGCCAATCTGAAAGGCTACATTATGTATGATTCCAACTATATGACACTGTGGAAAAGGCAAAACTATGGAGATGGTAAAAAGATCAGTAGTTGCCAGGGTCTGTGAAGGGGCAGGAAGATGAATAAGTATAGCACAGAGGATTTTTAAGGCAATGAAAGTACTCAGTGTGACGTTATAATGATGGATATATGTCATTATACATTTGTCCAAACCCACAGAATGTACAACATCAAGAATGAACCCTGGGGCCAGGTGTAGTGGCTCACGCCTGTAATCCCAACACTTTGGGAGGCTGAGACGGGCGGATCACTTGAAGCTAGGAGTTTGAGACCAGCCTGGCCAACATGGTGAAACCCCATCTCTACTAAAAATACAAAAAAGTAGATGGGTGTGGGTGGTGCAAACCTGTAATCCCAGCTACTCAGGAGGCTGAGGCAGGAGAATCACTTGAACCCAGGAGGCGGATGTTGCAGTGAGCCAAGATCGTACTCCAGCCTGGGCGACAGAGCAAGACTCTGTCTCAAAAAAAAAAAAAAAAAAAAAAAAAAAAAAAGCGAACCTGGGCCAGGAACAGTGGCTTATGCCTGTAATCCTAGAATTTTGGGAGGCCAAGGTGGGAAGACTGCTTGAGCTCAGGAGTTTGAGGTTACAGTAAGCTGCAATCATGCCACTTCACTGAAGCCTGGGCAACAGAGTAAGACCCTGTCTCAAAAAAAAAAAAAAAAAAAAAAAGTGAACCCTAACATAATCTATAGACTCTGGGTGATTATGATGTGTCAATATAGATTCACCAATTGTAACAAATGTCTACTCTGGTGGAGGATGTTGATAACGGTGAAGGCATAATGTTTTCAAAGTTCAATTACGTTGTAGTAACTACTTCATTTATTTTTAAGCTAGGTTTTACTTATCCATTCATCGGTTGATAGGAACATAGGTTATTTCCAATTTTTGGCTGAATTTGTGTGCTGGTTTTTATGTGGACGTAGGTTTTCACTTCACTTGGGCATATACCTAAGAGTGGAATTACAGGGTCATATGGTAACTCTATGTTTGGTCATATGGTAACTCTATGTTTAACAAATGCCTAGAGCTAGCAAAGTGTTTTACAAAGCAGCTGCACCATTTTACATTCCCATCATCAGTATGTGAAGGTTCCAATTCTCCACATCCGTGCCAATACTCGCTATTGCCTCTTTGATTATAGACATCCTAGTAGATGTGAAGTGGTATCCTCCTTGTGGTTTTCATTTGCATCTTGACAGCTAACAATGTTGAACATTTTTTCACATGCTTATCGGCCATTTATCTTCTTAGGAGAAACGGCTATTCAAAATGTCTATGCCCATTATAAACTGGGTTGTCTTTTTTTTGTGGGGGGGTGGGGGGCGGGGTGGGACAAAGTCTTCAAGTCTTCCTCTGTCTCCCAGGATGGAATGCAGTGGCACCATCTTGGAACACTGCCACCTCCCTCTCCCAGGTTCAAGTGATTTTCCTGCTTCAGCCTCCTGAGTAGCTGGGACTCAGGCATGTATTCCAGGCATGTGGACTCACCACACCTGGTTAATTTGTGTATTTTTGGTAGAGATGGGGTTTTGCCATGTTGGTCAGGCTGGTCTCAAACTCCTGACCTCAAATGATCCACCCACCTCAGCTTCCAAAGGTGCTGGGATTACAAACATGAGCCACCACACCTAGCCTGGTTGTCTTTTTAATATTGAACTGTAAGAATTTAATATATATTCTGGATACAAGTCCCTTATCAAATATGTGATCTGCAAACGTTTTCCCATTCTGTGAGATGTCTTTTCATCTTTCATCACTTTCATCAAAGTGAAAAGTGATGTCTTTTCACTTTCTTGATAGTGTTCTTAGACAAAAAGTTTTAAATTTTGATGTCCACATTGCCTGTTTTCTATTTTGTTGTTTGTACTTTCAATGTCACATCTAAGAAACCATGGCCTAACTAAACGTAATGAAGATTTACTCCTATGTATAGTTTTAGTGCTTACCTTTAGGTCTATGATCGAGTTAATTTTTATGTATGGGATGAGGTAGGAGTCCAACTTCATTCTACTGTATGTGGACATCCAGTTATTCCAGCACCATTTACTGAAAAGATCATTCTTTCCCATTGGATTATCTTGACAATCTTGTCAAAAATCAGTTGATCATAAATTTAAGTGTTTATTTCTGGGTTGTCAGTTCCACTGATTTGCATGTTTATGCCAGTACCATACTGTCTTCATTATTGTAACTTTGTAACAAAACTTTATCTTAATCTCCTTTCCCTTTCCAGCCCCCATTTCTCTCATCCTCTCCCCTAAAAACAACTCTCTGCTCTCCACTGCTGCAAAAATCCTGCAGCAACAGAAAATGAATATATCCAGTGTGAAGTATTCATCTGGATCCACTGAAAACCTACAGAAGTCAAGCCTTATGATCACCCACAGTCTCTTTTGACTCTATACAATGGGGAGATGGTCTCAAAAGGGTCAGGGGCTCATGAGTTAATAAGACTTTGGCTGGAGCAAATGGCACATTAGAAGATAAGAGTAAAAAGATAGTCTGGAGAAAACAAACTGGTACTCTGTACTTTCTGCTCAATTGTTCTGAAAGCCTAAAAAAATAGTCCATGAAAACAAAATTAAAATAAAAACAAAAAGTCTGAAGTCAAACCACGGATGGTCTCACATGCCAAACTACTGAGTAGGCAATGCATAATCATTTCTAAGGAAGGCAGATGACCTACTCTGACCTCTGCTTTAGGAAAATAAGTCCAGTCACAGTATAAAAAGGGATTTGAAGAGAGAGGCTGGAAGTAGATAACTAGATAGGTCATTCTATCATTTCACATGAGTGCCTGAATTAGGCCAGGTAAGAAAGAAAGAATGAAAAGAACAGACAGGTCATATCTCCAGCAGGGATAAGTGACAGGATGTGGCAACTCATTAGACTTAGGAAAAGAAGCTGTTAGCGCCAAAGACAACTCGGGTGTTTCTAGCCAATGATACTAGGATATAAGTCAACAGTATCATTAAATGAGACTGGAAACAAACAGGTTCCAGAAGGGACAGATAATGAGCTCCAAGAACGACAAAACAGTGAGAAGCAGAAGGCAAAGAAAAAGAGAAAAAAGAAGTGCACAGCGAGAGAAAATAAAGACAGGTGTTAAACCATACAGAATGCTTTCACAGTATTAAAGATGAGTAAACTACCATGTACAATTATATCCAGTCAGTCCCTGGAGCTAGATGCTTTAGTCTTAATTTTCAAGAGACACTAATACTAAATTATTTAACTTAGCTAAGCATGGTGGTTCATGCCTGTAATCCCAACACTTTGGGAGGACAAGGCAGAAGGATTGTTTGAGTCCAGGATTTTGAGGCCAGCCTGGGAAACCAAGCAAGAACCTGTGTCTATAAAAAAATAAAATTATTTAACTCAACATTTTCCTCCCTGCTATCACTGTAATATATATATATAAAAGATTTCCAAAGAAGTTATATGGTTTGCCGAAAGTTACCAACTGCATAGTGGTAGGGCCTAGGTTAAAATGCAGGTCCTCTTTGTACTCAGAAAGTAAGTACAAAAGAAAACAATTTTATTATAAAAGAAGAAGAGGGCAGGAACTTTCTAAATCTTAGCAAGATTATACACTTAGGCATTCTGCTAGAAGATCTTCTTGACCTCAAGTAGCTCACCATACCCTGATACAACAATCAAGAAGCTTCAGTTTCACAAACACTGTCCTATGACAAAAATATGAATACCACCAATTAACTAAAACAGGACCAAGGTCTAATGCTAATGTACCACTTAAATCAATTATCTAAGTACACCTAATGTCTTTGGAAAATAATCACAGCCACAAAAATGGACAAATTTCTGAAATCACATCATATAATAAAAGAATATTTAATATTTAAACTGTGTTTTCCATCATGTTAACAGTGCAGAGGAAAATGCACCCAATTCTCATAACAATTTTCCTGGTTCTGGCACCATATCACTGTTCATCAAATCTAAGGGAAGCATTTCATTGTAAATTGGCTTCTCATTATTGCCTAGCTCCCTGCTCAAGACTATTCACTTTCAGAAAATCTTTCTGTAACCATAAAGTCTCAACATTCAGAATCATGACTTATATTTTGTTTGATTTGTTCTGGATATATCTTCTTTGTGTCTGTGTAATTTTTAATTACACCAATTAGGTGAGAAATCTTTCAAAGACCAGGACTATTTTTTCTATTTCTTAAGTAACTATCTCCAAAGACAGCACTAGCAAAATGAAAAAGGCAAAACCTTTACAGATAACACATGAGTTAACAAGCCAGTTCTGCCACTTTACTTGTTAGCTGACCTGTGTCTCAGATTCTTTATTAGTAAAATGGAAATTTAAAATATCAATTTTGAATGTTATGAGAATTCAATAAGATAATACAGGCAAAGCACATGGCACAAAGTAGATGGCTTGATGAAGAATACTACAACAGATAAGAGTAATCTAAAGCTGCTAACTATATAAAAAGGCTAAACATATTTCTTGCTAGTAAAGTTTTCCAAACATTTATATAATAATCTCTTTTCATTCTTTATCGACAAACTTTAAAAATGGTCTTGTTCCCATCTCCACCTCCTAGAAATCAAGTTAAAAGAACTACATATAGAGGAATATAATTTGCCAGCTCTTCTTTTTTTCCCTTCAACAACTACTACCAAATTGGACTCTCACATATTCACAGCACTAATTCATTATAAGGTTGAATCATATGACACCACCATTTTTATATATCAAAACTGGTCAGCTTATTGGCCATTTCACATGTTTTAACCTGTAATTTACATGCTCAAAAAGCACTTCAGTGATCCCAACCTGGGATTAATTTGCTACATATACGCAAAGGCTGTTAAATGAGGGCTTTGAAATAAAGAGAAATTTTAAAGTTCATTCTTATTTTAATGCTTTTACTTTTGGACTGTTTTTTACCAACAATACTATTGACATCGAATATGTGGGGTTTTTCCCCCCACACCAACCAGTTCTCCAACTCTTTGGACACCATCTAGATGTCCTACAATTCAGTTCAATTCTGATACTACCTACCTGGATTATCACAGATCCCACAGGTTAAGAGCTCATTTCAGACACCAGTCACAAGTCACAGATTGCCGCCCATACTGACTAACTTGCTATAAACTGGGCGTTTCCATGACCCTCTCCTTGGGTTTGATAATTTTCTAGAAGGGCTCTCAGAACTCAAGGAAACAGTTTACTTACTGTTAGCAGCTTATTAAAGGACACAACTCAGGAACAGCCAAATAGAAGAGATGCACAGGGCAAAGTAACAAAGTATTGGAGGGGACCCAAATGCAGGAGATGAAATTATTTGCCACAGAAATTCTGGGGATAATTTTCAACAGAATATAACTCAAAAGTTTCCAAATCCAGGTCACAATAAAATCATCAAAAGAACTTAAAAACAAAATGCCCTGACTCTAAGAGATTAGGGCCATAAGGAGTAGTGTAATAAAGTCCCCCAGACACTTCTAATATACATCTAGAGTAGCAAACCATTGTTTTATGAGGATTTTTTAAATACTTGTACATTTTATATATCAAGACTAAATTTTGAGGCCAGGTGCCATGGCTCACATCTGTAGTTGCAGCACTTTGGGAGGCTGAGGTGGGAGGATGGCTTGAGACCAGGAGTTCAAGACCAGCCTGGGGAACATAGAAGACCCTGTCTCTACAATAAATAAATTTTTAAAAGAAAAAGAAAAAAATAACTAAATTTTGAGGGCAAAATATGCTTTCCTAGCCTGGGTAAAGTTCCAGAGAGTCCACTCTGCCAGAACAGAAGGCTAGGACTATTCAGAATAATCTAATTCAAATGACAATCATACAAACATTCATGTTACAGTTCTACACAGTTTCCACATAAAAAAAAAAATCACCCCACATTATCAGGCAGATGACATGTACACCAAGAAATATTTCTCTAATTCCTAGTATTTTAAGTAGTGTAGAAAAGTTTACATTTTAGAAAGATTATTGTGATTTAATTTGTAAAACATAAAAGAAAATATTACTACTAATATTTCTACATATTTAAAAAAAAGCCAAGCTTGCTGAATACTAAATAAAATATTAACAATTTGTTTTATTTAAGTTTAACCAACCCACCAAAAAAGAAACCATAGTTGAAATATAATTCCTATTGAATTTCATTTTAAACATTTAAAAGCAAGAATAATCTTACTGTTCTAGAATCCGAGAATGGATTATATTCGTCAAGTCCTGGTGGAACATTTCTTGTCACTTGTGTAACTGATGGATCCTAGAATAAAATTTAAAGGAGAAAAAAAAAGGTGACTTACCCTTTAAAAAATAATTTTGATATTTACATACCATTTGCTTTTCTATACTTGTGGTCACCCAGCAAAGCTAACAGAGGAAAATAAAAGAAGATTCTCAGATTTACTGTCTCATTTCAACAATGGTGAAATTTAAACCCATACAACCTTCACATTCTCAAAGGAAAACAAAAACTGAGCGAGATTCAAATCAGCTGCAAGCCATTACATCAAGATAAAAAGTAAATTACCTCTTAATAACTGTGTGGAACTGACTACACAAGAGCATCTTAACAAATCTCAGGCGGACCCACCATCATTTCCTTTGGCCCCGACAAGGAATTCATGTTCCCCCTTTTTATAAAATTTTCAATTTCTCCCACTGAAGATTTCATACTACATTACAAATCAATGTCATATACAGCCAACATCTAGAGCATTCAATATTAAATTACCTCTTACTTGTTTTATTCTACTCCAATATCTCTACTTTACTGTAGTTTATTTCACCACATGATCGTAGACTGTCTTCCCTTTTCCAAGTATAACACATGATCACACCATTCCAACTTTTCAAATCTTTTAATATTAGACTGTCATAAAAATAACCAAATCACACGGTGAGAGGGAAAAATGGCAGATAGGAGGCAATACTAACTTGCAGCTCCCACTCCATGGACAGAGCATCACATGGAGACCTACATCGCGTATTCTTGCTCCAAAAACTATGCAGGAACATACCAGGAAAGCCAAGAAAATCCACAGACCCTTTGAAGAAGATGGATTCCTGCTGCAGGCTCCTGAGACAGCCAAGGAACTCCGAAGACAAAGGACACAATCTCTTGGGAGCTCTATGGTCCCGCTCACCGCCTGATCCTCCTCCTACTACTGCAGCTAATGTGCTCTTGAAAGTGCCACCTCCTGGCTGGAGGCCAACCAACATAAAACCAGCATACTTAAAAATACAACCAAGGACCCTCAGAGTCCACTTCACTCTGCTGCTACTTCCATGGAAGCATGTGCTGGTATCCACGGCTGACAGACCTGAAGACGGATCACATCACAGGACTCTTTGCAGACAGTCCCCAGTACCATCCCAGAGCCCAGTAGCTCCACTGGGCTAGATCCAGAAGAGAAATAACAATTACTGTAGTTCAGCTCTCAGGAAGCCCCATCCCTATGGGAAAGGGGGAGCGCCACATCAAGGGAGCACCCCGTGTGACAAAAGATACTGAACAGCAGCCCTTGAGTTCCAGATCTTCCCTCCAATATAGTCTACCAAAATGAGAAGGAACCAAAAAAAACAATTCCAGTAATATGACAAAACAAGGTTCTTCAACACCCCGAAAAGATCACACTAACTCACCAGCAATGAATCCAAACCAACACAAAACCTCTAACATGCCAGAAAAAAAGGTCAACTTTTAAACTGATCAAGGAGGCACCAGAGAAAGGTAAAGTCCAACTTAAAGAATTTTAAAAAAAAAATGAATACAGGATACAAATAGAAAAATTTTCAGTGAAATAACATAAATAAAAAACAATCTCAACTTCTGGAAACCAAGGACACACTTAGAGAAATGAAAAATGTACTGGAAAGTCTTAGCAATAAAATCGAACTAGTAGAAGAAAGAACTTCAGAGTTCAAAGACAAGGCTTTCGAATTAACCCAATCCAACAAAGACAAAGAAAAAATAATTTTAAAAAATGAAAAAAGCCTCTTAAGAAGTTTGGGATTATGTTTAACAACCAAGCCTAAGAATAATTGTTCTTGAGGAAGAAGAGAAATCTAAAAGTTTGGAAAACATATTTGAGAGAATAATTGAGGAAAACTTCTCCGGCCTTGCTAGAGATTTAGACATCTAAATACAAGAAGCTCAAAGAACACCTGGGAAATTCATCATAAAAAGATCATCACCTAGGCACAGTCATCAGGTTGTCTAAAGTCAAGACAAAGGAAAGAATCTAAAGAGCTGTGAGGCAAAAGCATCAGGTAACCCATAAAGAAAAATCTATCAGATTAACAGCAGGTTTCTCTGCAGAAATTCTACAAGCTAGAAGAGCTGAAGTCCTACGTTTAATCTCCTTAAATAAAACCATTATCAGCTAAGAATTCTCTATCCAGCAAAACTAAGCTTTATAAATGAACAATACAGACTTTTTTCAGATAAACGCTGAGAGAATATGAAAACGAGCTCTAAATCTTGAAACAAATCCTCAAAATACACCAAAATAAAATCTCCTTAAAGCATAAATCTCACAGCCCCTATAAAACAACACAACGAAAAAGAAAAAGAAAGAAAAAGGTATTCAGGCAACAAATTAGCACAATGAATAGAACGGTACCTCACATCTCAATAACATTGTTTGTAAATGGCTTAAATGCTCCACTTAAAGGATACAGAATGGCAGAATGGATAAGAATTTACCAACTATCTGCTGTCTTTCAAGAGACTCCCCTGACACATAAGTACTCACATAAACTTAAGGTAAAGGACTAGAAAAAGATATTCCATGCAAATGGACACCAAAAGCAAGAGTAGTTTTTATATCAGACAAAACAAACTTTAAAGCAACAGTACTTAAAAAAGACAAAGAGGAACATTATACAATGATAAAAGGAATAGTGCAACAGGAAAATATCAAAATCCTAAATACATATGCACCTAACACTGGAGCTCCCAAATTTATAAAACAATTACTACTAGACCTAAGAAATGAGATAGACAGCAACACAATAATAGTGGGGGACTTCAATACTCTACTGACAGCACTAGACAGGTCATCAAGACAAAAAGTCAACAAAGAAACAATGGACTTAAACTATACCCTAGGACAACTGGACTTAACATTTACAGAATATTCTACCCAACAACTGCAGAATATACATTCTCTTCATCAGCACATGGAACATTCCCCAAGACAGACCACATCATAGGGCACAAAACAAGTCTCAACAAATATAAGAAAATCAAAATTATATCAAGTACTCTTTCAGATCACAGTGGAATAAAATTGGAAATGCAACTCCAAAAGGAACCCTTAAAACCATAAAAATACATGGAAATTAAATAACCTGCTCCTGAATGATGATTGGGTCAACATTAAAATCAAGATGGGAATTTAAGAAGTATTTGAACTGAACAATAATAGTGACACAACCTATCAAAACCTCTGGGAAACAGCAAAAGTGGTGCTAAAAGGAAAGTTTATAGTATTAAATGCTTATATCAAAAAGTCTGAAAGAGCACAGACAGACAATCTAAGGTCACACCTCAAGGAAATAGAGAAACAAGAACAAACCAAACCCAAACCCAAAAGAAGAAAAGAAGTAACCAAGATCAGAGCAGAACTAAATGAAATAGAAACAAACAAACACAAAAGAAACAAAAAGTTGGTTTTTTGAAATGAGAAATAGACCATTAGCAAGATTAACCAAGAAAAAAAGAGAGAAGATCCAAATAAGCATAATTAGAAATGAAGCAGGTGCCGGGCGCGGTGGCTCAAGCCTGTAATCCCAGCACTTTGGGAGGCCGAGACGGGCGGATCACGAGGTCAGGAGATAGAGACCATCCTGGCTAACACGGTGAAACCCCGTCTCTACTAAAAAATACAAAAAACTAGCTGGGCGACGTGGCGGGCGCCTGTAATCCCAGCTGCTCGCCAGGCTGAGGCGGGAGAATGGCGTAGACCCAGGAGGCGGAGCTTGCAGTGAGCTGAGATCCAGCCACTGCACTCCAGCCTGGGCGGCAGAGCGAGACTCCGTCTCAAAAAAAAAAAAAAAAAAAAGAAATGAAGCAGGAGATATTACAACCAATACCACAGAAATACAAAGATTATTCAAGGCTACTACGAACATCATTACACAAATAAACTAGAAAACCTAGAGGAGATGGATAAATTCCTGGAAATATACAACCCTTGTAGATTAAACCAGGAAGAAATACAAACTCTGAACAGACCAGTAACAAGCAGTGAGAGTGAAGTGGTGATTAAAAAGTTACCAACAAAAAAGAGTCCATGGCTAGATGGATTCACAGCTGAATTCCATCAGACATTCAAAGAATTGGTATCAATCCTATTGATACTATCACAAAAGAGAAAGAGGGAATCTCCCCAAATCATTCTATGAAGCCAATATCACCCTAATACCAAAACCAGGAAAGGACGTAACAAAAAAAAACTACAGGCCAACATCCCTGATGAAGATAGATGCAAAAATCCTCCTCAACCAAATACTAGTTAACCAAATCCAACAGCATATCAAAAAGATAATCCACCGTAATCAAGTAATTTCATAAGAGGGATGCAGGCATGGCTTAACATCCACAAATCAATAAATGTGATACACCACACAAACAGAATTAAAATCAAGCATCACCTGATCATCTCAATAGATGTAGAAAAAGCATTTGACAAAATCCAGTATCCCTTTATGAAAAAGCCTCAGCAAAATCGGCATAAAAGGGATATATCTTAAGGTAATAAAAGCCATCTATGACAAACCCACAGCCAACATTATACTGAATGGGGAAAAATTGAAAGCATTCCCCTTATGAACTGGAACAAGACAAGGATGCCAACTTTCACAACTTCTATTCTACACAGTACTGGAAGTCCTAGCCAGAGGAATCAGAAAAGAAAAAGAAATAAAGGCATCCAAATTGGTCAAGAGGAAGTCAAACTATTGCTGTTTGCTGATGACATGATTGTATACCTAGAAAACCCTAAAAATTCATCCAAAAGGCTCCTAAAACTGGTAAATGAATTCAGCAAAGTTTCAGGAAACTGAAACATTTGTGTACAACATTAATGTACACAAATCAGCAGCCATGCTATATACCAACAGCAACCAATCTGAAAATCAAATCAAGAACTCCACACCTTTTACAATAGCTGCAAAAAAAGAAAAAAAATAGTTAGGAATATACCTAACCAAGGAGGTGAAAGACCTCTACAAGGAAAAGTACAGAACACTGCTGAAAGAAATCACAGATGACACAAAGAAATGAAAAATGGTGCTGGGATCATTGGCAAGCCACATGTAGAAGAATGAAACTGGACCCTCATCTCTCACCTTATACAAAAATCAACTCAAGATGGATCAAAGACTTAAATCTAAGACCTGAAATCATAAAAATTCTAGAACATAACACTGAAAAAATCTTTCTTGACATTGGCTTAGGCAGAGGCTTTATGACCAAGAAACCAAAAGCAAACACAACAACAAAAAAGGATAACAGATGGGACTTAATTAAACTAAAAAGCTTGTGCATAGCAAAAGAAATAATCAGCAAACAGACAACCCAAAGAGTAGGAGAAAATCTTTGCAATCTATACATCTGACAAAGGACTAATACCCAGAGTCTACAAGGAACTCAAACAAATCAGCAAGAAAAAAACAAAGAATCCCATAAAAAACTGAGCTAAGGACATGAATAGACAATTCTTAAAAGAAGATGTACAAAAGGCCCACAAACATGAAAAAATGCTCAACAATAATTACCAGGGAAATGCAAAGCAAAACCACAATGTGATACCAACTTAGTCCTGAAAAAATGGCCATAATCAAAAAATAACAGATGTTGGTGTGGATGTGGTAAAAAGGGAACACTTTTACACTGTTAGTGAAAATGTAAACTAGTACAAACACTAAGGAAAACAGTGTGGAAATTCCTTAAAGAACTAAAAGCAGATCTACCCTTTGATCCAGCAATCCCACTCCTGGGTATCA
This sequence comes from Rhinopithecus bieti, assembly GCF_001698545.2. NCBI lineage: Eukaryota > Metazoa > Chordata > Mammalia > Primates > Cercopithecidae > Rhinopithecus > Rhinopithecus bieti. The sequence continues at coordinate 104,924 of NW_016812027.1, forward strand.
ATCCAAAGGAAAAGAAGTCATTATACGAAAAAGATATTTACACATGCATGTTTATAGCAGCACAATTTGCAACTGCAGAACCAGCCTAAATTCATATCAATGAGTGGATAAAGAAAATGTGGCATATATATATTTATACCATGGAATACTACTCAGTCATGAAAAGGAATGAAATAGTGGCATTTGCAGCAATCTGGACGGAGTTGGAGCTATTACTCTAAGTGAAGTAGCTGAGGACTGGAAAACCAAACACTGTATGTTCTCACAAGTAGGAGCTAAGTTATCAGGACACAAAGGCATAAGAATGGTACAATGAACTTCGGGGACCCATGGGAAATGGTGGGAGTGGGGTGAAGGATAAAAGACTTCACACTGGGTGCAATGTACACTGCTCGGGTGACAGGTGCACCCAAATCTCAGAAATCACCAGTGAGAAACTTATTCACATAACTAAACACCACCTGTTCCACAAAAACCTACCGAAATTTTTAAAAAACCTGAATCACAAAATTGTAGTATATGTACGTGTGTGTGTATAAAGTGTGTGTATATATATATATATAAATGAACATCTCAACAGAATCAACTATGTAATTCATGCAAAAAGCATTTATAATGAACATCTCAGCATAATGAACATCAACAAAAGTCAACTACATGATTCACATGAAAAGCATTTCCCAAACTGTCGTGTAGGCTAACTTCGAATTTCTAGTCTCAAACTTTAATGTGCATCAAAATCAAATAAGACACAGAGTGTTGCACCCAACCCCCAGAATTTCTCATTCAGTAGGTCTGGGGTGGGGTCTGAAAACCTATATTTCTAACAGGTTCTCAGGTGATACTGCTTCTGCTGGTCTGGAGACGTCTCCTCTCTAGTCTATACTGTACCTTCTCCAATTCACCTTCCTCAAGACAGTCATTCTTTACCTCTCAAAAATGCAAAGCTAATTTTGCCATTCCCTTCCCCCAACCTCTTTCCTCTGTCCTTTATCCATTTCAGATTTTTAGAGGCTCTACACAAACTATAAAACAAAACACAAATTCCTCAAAATGAGATACAAGACTTCTAACCATCTAGCCTGCCTATCTTTCCAGCCTTATAAATTCATATGAGAAAGATCTTTCTCCCTTAACCAAATGAAACAAGCTACTGAATAAGGAGGCTCAAATTTGGCATAAAGGAAGTAGTAAGGATAAATTAAAAGTATAACACAGACAAAATATAAAGGCTTTAGCTTGCTCAACAGTAAAATGGGAAAGAGGGAATGAAATCACTCCACTTACTTCCCCAGAGTTCCCCTCCAAAGTTCACCCAAAAGTGTAAGGACCAAGAAGATTATCAAGAGACAAGGCATGTGTCAATGAGAAAATTGAGAAAACAGAAACATGACATTTTAATCAAAATTTTCAACTTGGCATTGCTAAAGTTAATCTAATTTAGAAATGAGTTTAGGGTCAACAAGCACCTTCATCAAATCCAGATGGTCCAGCTGTAGTCTCAATGCCTACCTTCACCATCATCTACAAAACCAGTAACCAGTGAGTCCTCAAACATCAGTCATACTCTTCCTTTGCATTGCTTCCCCTAGTTGGAATAGTTTTCCCAGCAGGGTCAGCCTAGCAATCTCTTCCTCTTCCTTACAGGCTCATTCTAAATATTACCTCATATGCTAAGCAATGATCTTTCTGATACCTTCCCTCTACCCAAGTCTCTCCACTCCAGGCTCAATGCTCCCACAGCACTTATGAGAGCTCCATCAACATCTATTTCTCTGAACGATGATAATCTTCATGCAAGTCTTTTCTCCCCCAATTGGACTGCGAACTCTTTGAAACAAGACTGTTTTGTTTTTTTTGTTTGTTTGTTTGTTTGTTTTTGAGATGGAGTCTCGCTATTGCCCGCGCTGGTGAAGTGCTGTGGCATGATCTCAGCTCACCACAACCTCCACCTTCAGGGTTCAAGCGATTCTCCTGCCTCAGTCTCCCAAGTAGCTGGGATTACAAGCATGTGCCACCATGCCTGGCTAATTTCTGTATTTTTAATAGAGACAGGGTTTCACCATGTTGGCCAGGCAGGCCTCGAACTCCTGGCCTCAAGTGATCCACCTGCCTCGACCTCCCAAAGTGCTGAGATTACAAGCAAGAGCCACCACACCCAGCCTTCAAATGTTTTCATTTTGTCTGTTGTGGTGATCTGTGATCAGTGATCTTTTTTTTTTTTCTTAAATCATACATGCCTGGTGATACTCTGTTTCTTCAACAAGTATTATTACCACCCCTATGGGGAAATACCCAAAGAGTAATTCTTCAAGATAATAGCAGCAGTAGTAACCAATAAATACTTCTTGAAAAAAATTGAGCATAAAGATAATTCCAAAAGTATAAATAAAAAGATGTTTAATCTCATTCATAAGAGAAACACTAATTAAAACTACACTGATGTAATCATTTCTCACCTATCAAATTAGCAAAAAAATCTAAAAGTCTGACATACTCTACTGACAAAACTGTAAGGAAGCAGGGATTCTCATGCATTGCTAACAGGAATAAACAGTGTTACAACCTTTATGTAGGGCAAGTAGGCAATGCCTAGCAAAATAACATCTGTATTTATCCTTTGACCCACAGTCTCACTTCTAGGAATCTACTCCAAAGAAATATCGGCAAAGCTCTATTTATAACCAGATGGAAGCACCACACTAATTAATCGACTGGAAGCAACCTAAATATCTATAAATAGAAGATGACTAAACAAACTATGACAATCTACATGATAAAGTACTATGCAGCTGAGTATCATTATGCAGTTGTAAAATGATACAAGGAGATATACAAGTGCTATGGGCTGAGTGAGAAAAGCAAGGTGCAGAGGAGTAAACAAATGTTAACCTCTGGTGCAAAAGGGAAGATAAAAATGAATATGTGTTTATGTTTTTTAAAAGGAAGAATCCAAAACGAATAAAATGATTCTCTACAGGGGAAGGAAAGCAACAGTAAAGACAGAGGATAGACTTCGAAGCTAGACTTAATTGTACACTGTTTTATAGCCTCTACTTTGGAAACATGAAAATGTTTTCATAATTACAAAACAAAATTAATTCAAAAAGAAAAAAGGAGGGAGACACAATGTAGGATTAGGAAGATGAATCCTGCTTAGCTAACAACATTCACGCTATCAACGTCATTCTCTCAGTGCCACAGAAGTACGAGTCCAACTCTCACTTTACAAATAAACACATCCAATTATCTTGAGTGTGCTAAAATTCACCTTAAAGACTTTGAAAAGCCAATAAATAAACAAGGTATAACTTAGTTCCACAGAGACTCAGAATAAAATCATTCTTCCAATTTTCTACTTTCAACTACAGTGACTAAAGTGCACTTGTTTCCTTCTAGATTCTAGAAATTTAATCCAGGCTAGAAGTTAACAGGCAATTTGATAAAATCATTTTCTCAAGTGAACTGAGTTCACTCTCCTAATGCAGTATTAGATGACAAAGCATTAGAGTATGTACACAATATACCAAGAATAACACTAGATTTAGGAAGGTAAAGAACTGATATCTCTGAATTATCACATAATTAATGTTTCAAATTAGCTTTAGCAACTGTAAATAGTGTTGAGGAAGCCATACCCTCTAAACTGGGAGAAGACAACAAAATTGAAAAAGAATTAAGTAATGATAAATGATATTGTAATGCCTATTAAGTATTTAGCACTTACATTTATTTCCAATCCTTGCTATAATCTTTCCTGGTAGACTGTATCGTTCCATTTTTCAGAGAAAGAAGCTGTGGCCTTAAGGTCAGGAAACTTCCTTAAGGTCAATTAGTGCATGTCTGAGACAAAAATTAAACTAAGACTTTTCAATTCCTAATTCCTTATTAATAATTCCAAAACTGTGGCAGGAAAATGTTATTCTTCTCCAACATAATCAAAATGAAATTATTTCAACTGATAATTTGGTTTCTTCTTTGGCTGTGGTTCTCAAACTTCAGCACGCATTGGGGTCACCTGGAGGGCTTGTTAAATCCAGATTGCTGAGCGTCACTCAACGTACCTTATTTCCGATTCAATAGGTCTGGGATGATGCCTGAGAATTTATATTTCTAATAAGGAAAAGATTCTCAGATAGTCTTATTTTGTTGACTTGGAGGATCATACTAGGCTTCTGTATTTTATTAACTTTTAAGCAGCAAGTAAAGATGTTCTTCAGAGTTTAATTTAAATATCAGTGGATCTGACTATGCATAGACATTAGAGTTATATCTTTACGTCATTAGTTAAGCCAAGGCTATTCTGTCAGTCCTTTAATAATGCCACTTAACTTCACAGTGTTACTTCACAGTGTTTACTTCATATTTCACTAAACTATCAAGATGGATATGAAAACAAATTTTTCCAAACAAGAGAAGAAAAGTTTACATCTAGTACAATTAGTTTGTATCTTTAATACTAGGTTTCTCTACCAAATTCTCCAGAAGAATGAACCTTCTAAACCTTCACTGTATTCCAAATGCTCTCCTATACCATGCATTGAATTGGATATTTCTTAATCACTACCACACATAACCTGAAAGATTCAACCTGGGAGACAGTGCTTTCACCTGCTGGAAATAAGGAGATTGACCCAATCAACTCATGTGACTAATGAAGCTCAGTCTCCTGTTTACTTTTCTCTGTACATATGTCATTTTTAAGCTAAATAGTAGTCTAATAACATAAAAATCTACATGGATAATTATTATACGGCTATATATTGTGTATCCACTTACTATGATATCTGCTAACACAGGTTTGGGTTTCATGATTAGTATGCAAAACCGTCTATGTCTTGGGTAGTTATTCTGTAGTAGAAAAAAGCACTAGTCTAGGAATCAGAAACTGAGCACCTGGCAATGACCAATTCTGTGACATCAGGTAAGTCACCTAAACTCTCTCTTGATTTTCTCATCTTTAAAATTAAGGGGAAATTTGATAATCACCGTGGTCAACCATAGTTCAGAAATGTTATGCTACAGATTGCTGGCTGCCTTATTCAAATTACAGTTCCATTACTAAGAAGCTATGAACTTTGAACAAGTCACTTCATATTTCACTGTACCTCAGTTTTTTCACCAGTAAAATGTATCATATAATTCATGAGTTACTACATGTAAAGTGCTTAATATAGTTCCCACACATGGGAAATACTCAAATAAGTGACAGGTGAGGCTGCTATCATCATTGCCACCAACAGTAAGTTAAGGACCAAGCAAAAAAGCTCTCCACCTATGGCTGAGAATTGTAAAAAGTATAGCACATCCTAGGTAATGAATAGGACAAAAAACACCCACCCATGTTTCCTTAAAACACCTTCTAAGGAAAGCAACCAGAAGCAGTTCTTTGCCCAATCTTTGCATCATGTGACCCCATTAACTTGGCTATATTTCTAAGAATAAGAAACTGGCCTCTGTGCCAAAGGTAACTATCTTTAGAACTGGACATGAGCAAACCTGGCAGTCCCCAACAGAAGCAACTCGATACTGGCTAATTGCTAACCAATCCAATTCTATTCCCATTTTTGAGGAGCCTGAATATGAGACATAAAATTGGGAACTATAATAGTTGAAGTTGACAACAGCCATGGTAGAAAGAGTGACGAGTTACAGGAAGGTGGCCAGAAGAAGGAGCACAGAGCAGCAGGTACAGCATCTGAGGGAAACAGCAATTACTAGAGTTGCCAATGAGTCACCAAAGCAAAAACAGTTACTGTTACTTTAACTGGTGAGGAATGACTTTGTGTTACAGAAGTTTTTACAATGTCCTGCAGATTATCAGAAAGGCCTCAGCCTTTTTTTTTCCTTACCTCCCACATCATCTAGAGGTTAGGGGGGAAAAAGGAGGGAAAAAAGGAAAAGGGAAGCAAAAAAGAGGAGGGAAGGAAAAGCAAGAAGGAAGCCTTTCCCCAAGGTGGGGGGAAAATCCTCTTCATATCTAAGCTTCATCTCTCCCAACCTTTTCTTAGGATCACCCTGTCAATTATTCTTTTCTCTCATGTGTTCAACTGCTTCTTCCCAGTAAGATACCTCACATTTCAAGTACTGATCATCTTTAAAATGCACACAAGCAAAACAAAACAAAAAAAAAACAAACAAAAAAACCCCTCCTCAGCCCGAGATCAATCTGCCAGTTATTCCTCATGGGTCAACGACAATGACCTCCTTACTGGTCTCCCTCCCTATCCTCTGACCCCATCCCAATCATAATAAGCCAGAATCAGCTTTTCAAAATACAAACCTTTTCATGTCCTTCTTACAGATATAATTAACGTGAAGTACATATATTTGAGGTCTTTGAAAATTTTAAGTACTTGGGAATGGACTTGAGAATGGACAATGAAAACTGGTGAAATCATTTGTTGAACAGATTGCAACAACAGGTAAATTCTCACCATTAAGTGACTGCTAAGAACTGGAGACAAACTTTAGACTGGCAATAATAAATGACATTCTTTTATCACACACATCCTACAGTGTGCAAAAGCCATCTACTGTTGTAGTAATGCATTTTATAGATGTGCTATACACCTGTGCTACCGTAGCCACCAGCCACATGTAGCTCTTAAAATGTAATTAGTCCAAATGAGATGTGCTAAAAGTATAAAATACATTAGATTCTCAATTTCAAAGATTTAGCAAAACAATGTAAACTATCTCTAATTTTATATGATTATGTGTTGAAATAAGATTGTTTATATGGAGTGAAATAAAATGTATTACAATTAAGTTCACTTGGTTCTTTTTTTCTAACATGGCTACTAGAAAATTTTAAATTGCATATGTGGCAGAAATTATATTTCTACTGGACAGTACTGATCCAGGCACTACAACTTATTCAAAACTGGCTCACAGAATAACTTCACTTTCATCCATTTGGACAAATTCAATTATGTTAGCAAAAAAAAAAAAATATATGACAAACTAGACTTAAATTTCCTCTAAGTTTTTCAAAATTACAAAGGATGACAAGAGACATGATTAGAATCTTTCCAGTCCAGTATTTTTATATAACACAGTAGCAGATTTTCACCATTACTTCCTTCACACTTTTTCATGAGGTATAAGAAGGTAATATTTTGAATGTATTAAACATTTATAAGAAAATGCACATTTACAGTTCTATCAAGGAAGCCAATGGGAAATTGAAGGCTACAGATTCAAAGAGAGAAAGAAAATTCATCTAGGTTAGCATGATACCAGACTCTTAATTATTTCATGTAATCCTCAGAAGAGCTTTACGACTTGGGTGCGATATCCTTTCTTTCACTGCTAAGAATACTGATTCGGAGATGTTTTAGTAATTTGCCCAAAATCGTATAGCTAATAAGTGACATGGTCAGGATTCAAATCCAAATCTAAATCCAAAGACCAAGTTGTTGGAAGAAAATGCAATAAAGAAAATAAATTTATGTCCAAAACTATATTTCCTCAGAAGAGAAAGAGTATCGGGCTGCTCTATAAAACGTAATTAAAATATTCTTCAATAGCTCTGCTTGGTTCAATCAAGATTATACACTACACTAGACAACTTGATTAAACAAGAAAGGCCTGAAGCTGAGAGGCCCTCCCCTCAGTGAGTTCAATTTTTCCCCTACTCTATAATTCTCAGAGTTACTACAATCATATGAATTTAATAAATACGAAGAAAGTCACTCACCTGGAACAGTACTACATATTTCTAAATGCCCAATCATTTTTTTAAAAAAAGGAACTAGGAAAAGCCATTAAAAATCTCTGAACGATGGCCGGGCCCGGTGGCTCAAGCCTGTAATCCCAGCACTTTGGGAGGCCGAGACGGGCGGATCACGAGGTCAGGAGATCGAGACCATCCTGGCTAACACGGTGAAACCCCATCTCTACTAAAATACAAAAAACTAGCCGGGCGAGGTGGCGGCGCCTGTAGTCCCAGCTACTCGGGAGGCTGAGGCAGGAGAATGGTGTGAACCCGGGAGGCGGAGCTTGCAGTGAGCCGAGAGCGGGCCACTGCACCCCAGCCTTGGGTGACAGAGCGAGACTCCGTCTCAAAAAAAAAAAAAAAAAAAATCTCTGAACGAGACTCTAAGACAACAATGTATTTAGCAAAACTTTTATAACCATGATATGTGCTTAATAATCACTAGGAATTATTCAATACATCGTGATTTTGAAAAATTCATATCATGGCAAGGGTCATAACAGTCTTACTCAAATCTAAAAGAGACTCACTTATTTTTTATAGACCCAAATCAGTCCTTAGCAAATTAGAAACTTAACTAAAGCAATCATGCCCAAGTCAACTTACCTCCTAATTAGGCATCTGAAAGACAGTGCAACTTGGAAGTAAAACAAATCACTTTAAGTTGCACTATCTGTCTATCTGTCCACATTAACATTATATGCACCTCTCCCTCAAAAAATAATTTCATTATCGAGTACACTCTATAGATTCTAGAGAAATAATTATTTGGAAACAAAACATAATTTGTGAATATAATTTGGCAAAAATTCCCTGCTGATAATTAATGATATGTGTAATGAACCTAAATAATATAGAAAGCAAGAAATTCTAGTTTCTAGCCTACAGCCAAAATGACATTGAGAGGGTCTGGGCCTTTCCTTGTTTCATTTTATATTGCCAGGAGTCCTGTCGCCCAGGCTGGAGTGCAGTGGGGCGATCTCAGCTCACTTCTAGCTCCGCTTCCTGGGTTCACGCCATCCTCCTGCCTCAGCCTCCCGAGTAGCCGGGACTACAGGCGCCCGCCACCACGCTAGGCTAATTTTTTGTATTTTTAGTAGAGACGGGGTTTCACTGTGTTAGCCAGGATGGTCTCGATCTCCTGACCTTGTGATCCGCCCACCTTGGCCTCCCAAAGTGCTGGTATTACAGGCATGAGCCACCGCGCCCAGCCACTAGCAGCACTTTTAAACAATTGCTATGAGAAATTATTTCTCACATTATCCTCACCCTTATTAAAGCAATTCCATGAAACAATTTTAGTCCAAGTCCTGTCATTCCTGAGTAAACTTAGAAAAATTAACTTCTGTGTCTGAATTTCCCTACCTATAAAATGAGAGAAGTGAAGTATAACAACACATATGCCTTCTGCCTCATATTCTGCATTTATGGGAACTGAGGTAAAATAGTTCAGACCTCATCTTCTCAGGAAGTTCTGTTTCTGCACTATGAAGAACATGCTATTCTTGTTTCTTTAGTATCAAAGCATTTATCACACGTTGTATCTCCCAACCAAAGTGTGCATTATTTGACATCAGAAATTTCTCTTTATTTTGTATCCCAAGTAACTATCACAGTGTCTGATTTTTGGGAGTTCCATATACATTACTAAATAACCTACTCTTATTCCATCTTCAACGGTAACAATCTCTTGGACACGATTGTTTGGTCCTCTTTAATCTCCAATGTAGTCACAGTAATTATATAATATTTTAAATAACCATAAAGACCTATTAAACTGGCAAGATCTCCATTTTAAATATAATGGCTGATAAAGACTGAGAATATGTTTTGTTTTTCAAATTACACCACTAGGTCCACTCAAAGTCATATTAATCATCTAACCAAAATAACAGAAATTAGATGGTCCACTGGCAAAAGAATTAAATAACAAATGCTATCAGATACCACGGAGGTAAAGACAGTCCTGCTAGTGCAAATTTCACATTCTATTTTGTGGCACCATATCTGAGCGATAGGAAGTACATGAAAACATGTTTTGACTGAACTATAGTCAAAAAAAGATAATATGCCTAAAGATAGAGCAGTGGCAAGAAACCAAATTACTTCTTAAAGCAATCAGTAGGGCAAAGCACTGAACATTTAGAGAATATAAACATGTTTTACATGGATAGTAAATCCTTAAGAAATATTTTAAAAATAAAGGTGCAATTTTATCCCCACATTATCCTAGAGCTAGGGATACTTGTTTGAGTTAGTCCGTCTTGTGGTTTTTTATCGGGTGAAGCAAGCCTAAGGTAAGTAGCATACTGCAAAAATGCAAATTAATGTATTCCCAAAGCTTGAAACTAGTAATACGTGCTTTTTCTATTTAATATAAACATTTTTAATGGAAATGTTTATAGCTGAATCTCAGGGGAATTTCATCACCACTTAGAGTTGAGTTCATAAGAAAAAGTTTTATAAACTATACATATTGCAGGCAAACACTTCTGTGTTCTTAGACTGGTGTTAGGGAGATTAGAGGAAGGAGTAAGTGAAATTTGCAGAGGTCTGTATTCCACTAGTAGAGAGGAGTAAGTAAGAAAGTGGGCTCTGGAACCACACAGCTTAAGGTTTGCTTCTCTACCTCCTAGCTAGGTGATCACAGGCAAATTAATTTTTCTAACTTCAGTATCTAGTTGTTGTTGTTGTTGTTATGTTTCTTATATTAATAGTTCCCGAAGTTTTCCTTTTGAATCAGAATAAAGATAGGAATCTTTTTAAATAACAGATAAAGAAAATAATGCAAGATTACTCAGGACAAAGTCAATCAAAACCACTCAACTACATGGAAACTGAACAACCTGCTCCTGAATGACTACTGGGTACATAACGAAATGAAAGCGGAAATAAAGATGTTCTTTGAAACCAATGAGAACAAAGATACAACATACCAGAATCTCTGGGACACATTTAAAGCAGTGTGTAGAGGGAAATTTATAGCACTAAATGCCCACAAGAGAAAGCAG
>NW_016812027.1:118584-129267 GCF_001698545.2 Rhinopithecus bieti
AGGCAGTATGGCCATTTTCAAGATATTGATTCTTCCTATCCACGAGCATGGAATGTTCTTCCATTTGTTTGTGTCCTCTTTTATTTCATTGAGCAGTGGTTTGTAGTTCTCCTTGAAGAGATCCTTCACATCACTTGTAAGTTGGATTCCAAGGTATTTTATTCTCTTTGTAGCAACTGTGAATGGGAGTTCACTCATGATTTGGCTGTGTTTGTGTTATTGGTGTATAGGAATGCTTGTGATTTTTGCAAATTGATTTTGTATCCTGAGACTTTGCTTAAGTTGCTTATCAGCTTAAGGAGATGTTGCAAGGATCTAGAACTAGAAATACCATTTGACCCAGCCATTCCATTACTGGGTATATACCCAAAGGATTATAAATCATGCTACTATAAAGACACATGCACACGTATGTTTTTGTGGCACTGTTCACAATAGCAAAGACTTGGAACAAATCCAAATGTCCATCAGTGATAGAATTAAGAAAATGTGGCACATATACACCAAGGAATACTATGCAGCCATAAAAAAGGATGAGTTCATGTCCTTTGCAGGGACATGGATGAAGCTAGAAACCATCATTCTGAGCAAACTATCGCAAGGACAGAAAAACAAACACAGCATGTTCTCACTCACAGGTGGGAACTGAACAATAAGAACACTTGGACACAGGGTGGGGAACATCACACACCAGGGCCTGTCATGGGGTGGGGGAGGGGGAAGGGATAGCATTAGGACAAATACCTCATGTAAATGACGAGTTAATGGGTGCAGGACACCAACATGGCACATGTATACATATGCAAGAAACCTGAACGTTGTGCACATGTACCCTAGAAGTATAATAATAATTTTTTTAAAAAAAAAGAAAGAAATCTACTCCCGGTGAAGATGCTTATGAATATTGTTGAAATGACAGCAAACAATTGAGAACAGCACATAAAATTAGTTGATAAAGCAGTGGCAGGGTTTGAGAGGACTGACTTCAACTTTGAAAGAAGTGCTACTGTGGGTAAAATGCTATCAAACAGCACAGCATGCTACAGACAAATCTTCCATGAAAGGAACAGTCCACTAATGTGGCAAACTCCATCACTGTCTTATTTTAAGAAACTGCCACAGCTACCCCAACCATCAGCAACCACCACCCTTATCAGTCAGCAACCATCAACAACAAGGAAAGATGCTCTAACAACAAAAAGATTATGAGTCGCTGAAGGTTCTGATGATCGTTAGCATTTTTTTGCATTAAAGTATTGTTAAATTAAGGTATATACACTTTTTAGACATGTTACTGCACACTTAATACACTACAGTATACTATAAACATAACTTTTACGTGCACTGAGAAACAACAAAATCACATAACTTGCTTTATTGCAGTATTCACTTTATTAAGGTGATCTGGAACCAAACCTGCAATATCTCTGAGGTATGTCTGTATGCGTCTCTATAGGTTACACAACTTCTGCTTGAATTTCCTGCAAGTGCTGGAGAATGCCCTACCAAAAGACCACTGTCAGGCCATGCTAGCAGATTTTTAAATATCTATTTGGACAATATTTACCTTCAAGTAAACTTTGCCAGTTAACCTTAGATTATTTTTCTAAAGCAACAAATAACAAGTTTATTCACATAACTAAGAACCCTTTAGGTATCTAATGGGAGCTCTCCTATTTCCCTTTAGCTCTCTGTAGACTAAATCTGCTGAGTAATTGAAACTTAAATTGTTCTTCCTATAACTTGATTCCAGTCCCATGACCATTTTGACTGTCCTCTTTGGGCATATCCTAGTATTTTCACAGCACTCTTTAAATATGCACAATTAAGAACAATACCCAGCTATTAGACCAGAATACTATAGGATTATTAATTTTAAGGAACTGATCACTAATTTCATTAAGCCAATATATATTTTTCAGCAACTGTATCCACACTGGTGGTTCATAGTAAGGAAACAACCAATAAATTATTTGGATCTGCACTTATCACTATTAAATATTAATTGTATTCCAAAAAAACTTTTGGTAATATCAGCATAAGAACAGTTTAGTTTCAAAAATTTCATAATCGCCATCATCTCATACGATTGTAGTTAAAGCTATAGGGCCAAAATAAAACTGTGTTCGAATCCTAGTTTTGTCACGTGGCACAGCAGCCTCCTACGGCAGCAGCCTTCCACTGGCCATATGAGATGCTCAACCCAGACAAAACGTTTTCTAAATATCTTAAGAATATTGACCATGGCACTGACACTTCACCCTAAATAAAGATTGTCTCAAGAAGAATGACGAATGTGCTTTTTAAGGCATAGTTTGAACTCTGGTAAGATTAAAAAGAAACTGTTAAGAGAGTTGTGCCAGCCTGGACTAAAAAAACAGTTCAAAATAAATAGAAACTTCTGGGCTCCGAATTTTTAATGGGCAAGAAGCAGGCCAAAAATGCTACTCAGCTGCAACAGGGCTCATTCTGAAAGAAAAAAATTAATAAAGGACCTCTCAGAGGGTGGAGCCAAAAGCAGAAGAAAATAACAGGTGAAGGAACCAATACCAGGTAGCAGAACTGGGCCCTAATCAAGAAACACTCATTGTCCTCAATGTAGAGGACCCTAACAACATGTGCCTGGCTAGATTTCAGAATTGCTATAGATCAGCAGCTGCTACACGCCTCCCACTCTTTCCCTATTTGAATGGGAGTGTCTACTGAAGTTATCCTATGACTGCCTTGCCATTTTATGCTGGGTTTATCTTTAGTTCATAGGTCTGTCTCCAGTCAAGAAGTGGGGACTATTGCTTGCCACTCCTTTTAAAATCTAGGCTGAACTTGTGCCTTGTTTTGACCAATAGAATATAGCAGAAGTGGCATATGACTCAAGAAGCCTTGTAGCTTCAGCTCTTGCCTTCTGGGAGCACTGCTGCTACTATGCACAAAGCCCACTTATTACTAGTAGAGAGGCTACACGAAAGACAGCCAATTGCTGTGCCCACTGACATCTCCAGGTAACCAGCAGGCACTTGAGTAAGGATATCTGAAATCATAAACCAGGTGACTGAAGCCACTTAAGTAACTCCAGAAAAGAATATTAATAAATAGAAAAAACCTGCCCAGCTAAGTCTAGCTCAAATAACAGAGTCGTGAGCAAATAATTGTTATTGTAAGCCATTATATTTTGGGATTGTTACATAGAAACAGATAAGTGAGACAGTGGTAAATAAGATAATGATGTATCTTACAAAGGATGGCATCTTAAGTTGATGAAATATAACAGCAGCTCGATATGTGCTTTTTAAAAATATTAACATGAGGAAAAACGAGCAGGAATTCATGCAGTTGACATGAACGTAAAATAACACATGCCCACAAACTACAACCACTACGTTCCGGATTAATGTTAAAAGATAGTTTTCAAAGTGTGACAATCATAAAGGAAATCCTCAGAATGCTTTCCTAGTGCTATCCAATCTCCAAACTCAAAATTGTTTATCTTTTTTGTTTGTTTTGGGGTTTGTTTTCTTTTCAGATAGGGTCTCACTCTGTTGCCCTCCAGCCTCAGTCTCCCAAGTATCTTAGACTACAGGTGTGCACCACCACACCCAGCTAACTTTTAAATTTTAGTAGAGATGGAAGTCTCACTATATTGCCCAGGCTGGTCTCAAATTCTTGGGTTCAAGCAATCCTCCTGCCTTGGCTTCCCAAAGCACTGGGATTACAAGCATGAGCCATCATGTCCAGCCTCAAAATTTTAAACAGATAAGGGAGGAGTGAAATCAACTTGTAAGTATCATTGTCAATGTAAATGAAATCGATGGATGACATTCTTGATGTTACAAAATGAAAATTAAGGTCTGAATGTTTGTGTTTCCTTAAAAATCACATGCTGAAACCTATCACCAATGTGATGGTATTAGAAGATGAAGCCTTTGGGAGGTGATCAGGTCAGCAGTGCTCTGCTCTCAAGAATGGGATTAATATCCCTATTTCTTAAAAAAAAAAAAAGGCCCCAGAGGCCAAGTGTGTGGCACACATCTGTAATCCCAGCACTCTGGGAGACTGAGGTAGGTAGATCACTTGAGGCCAAGAGTTCAAGGCCAGCCTGGCCAGTATAGTGAAACCCTGTCTCTACTAAAAACACAAAAATTAGCTGGGCAAGGTGGCACGCACCTGTAATCCCAGCTACTCAGGAGGCTGATGCACGGGAATTGCTGGAGGTAGAGGTTGCAGTGAGCCAAGATCGCACCACCGCACTCCAGCCTAGGCAACAGAGTGAGAGACTCCATCTCAAAAAAAAAAGGCTAGGCATGGTGGCTCACGCCTGTAATCCCAGCACTTTGGAAGGCCAAGGCGGGTGGATCACAAGGGCAAGAGATGGAGACCATTCTGGTCAACATGGCAAAACCCCGTCTCTACCAAAATACAAAAAATTAGCCGGGCGTGGTGGTGCACGCCTGTAGTGCCAGCTACTCAGGAGGCTGAGGCAGGGGAATTGCTTGAACCCAGGAGACGGAGGTTGCAGTGAGCCAAGATTACACCAGCCTAGCCGACAGAGCAAGACTCCATCTCAAAAAGAAAAGAAAAGAAAAGAAAAGAAAAGGGCCCCAGAGAGCTGCCATCCCCTTCTGCCATGTGAGGACACAAAGAAGATGTAATCAATGAGCAAGAGGCCTTCACCATACACTGAATCTGCTGGGACCTTGATTCTGGACTTCACAGCCTCCAGAGTTCTGGGCAATAAATTTCTGTTGTTTATAAATTACCCACTGTGAGGTACTATATTTTGTTATAGCAGCCCAAACAGACTAAGACAAAAGAATAACACACTTGAATTATGGGTCTTTTTCAATTTTCAACTTCAACTCTTAGAATGCCACTAGATTACTGTAACTTAAAAGATAACCTAAGTGAGAATGCTGGATTTTAGGCCATTTCTAAAAAAAAAAAAATTTCAATAGACTAAAATTAATTTTTTTGAGGCCAAAACAAAATGGACACTATGCTCAATTTTAATATAGAGACACTTTATTAGGGAGGAACTATGTGTTGTGAAAAAGCACCAGAATTCAGACAACCTTGGTCTAGTCCAGCAGGCTGACATAGGCAAAGCACTTAATTACTTTTAGCTTTGATTCCTTGACTATGATCAGTCAAACAGCTACTACCAGCACTCCAGAAGAGCCAAAAGGAACATAAATTTCACTGAAATCATAGCTAAGCATAGAGAGATTATTAAACAAAAAAAATTTTTTTGAGACGAGTCTCACACTGTCGCCCAGGCTGCAGTGCAGTGGCATGATCTTGGCACACTGCAGCCTCCACCTCCTGGGTTCAAGCAATTCTCCTGCCTCAGCCTCCCAAGTAGCTGGGATTACAGGTGCCCGCCACCACACCCAGCTAATTTTTTGTATTGTTGGTAGAGACTGGGGTCTCACTATGTTGGCCAGGCTGATCTCGAACTCCTGACCTCGTGATCCGCCCACCTTGGCCTCCCAAAGTGCTGGGATTACAGGCGTGAGCCACCGCACCCAGCCATTAAACAGAATTTCTTAAATTACTATTAATACTAAATATTAGTACCTAATTAAAACCACCATACATTAAGCTCTTATTACATGCTAAATGTATGTTCATCTAATCCTATTTACAATCCTATAGAGAATGTACTACTACCCTATTTTACAAAATAGTAAACTGAGTCTTAAAGAGATTAAGTAACTTTCCAAGGTCTCACAACCAGTTAGCAACAAAGCCAGGATCAAGCCCAGATCTTTTCAAATTCTTGAGCCAAAACTTTTTAATCCTATCCTCTGCTGCCTCCCAACAAGAGCCTCAACTCTAACCTCCAAATACAAAACAAGAATTTTGGTATCAAAAATGCAACCAGAGAGTGCATACAGCGTCACCAGCAATGGACTAGAAATCAGGAGACCTAAGTTCTAATGCTAGTTCTATACTACCTACACAAGGGCATAAGACAATGAGCAAGTGTGCCTCTGTGGGCTTCGTTTTTTAATCTTTGAGATCTGACTGAATATATTTTAAGAATTTGCCTTCCTAGCTGTTAAATTCTAATTCTCCTCATAATTTAAAAATTACATTAATTTAAATGTTATTTAACTATCCTATTCAATCAATTATCATATGTTAATATGCAAAAGCATATTAGAAAGCATGAAGATTTTCTGACCACTTACTAATTTCTCCCTCCTATGAACAAACTGCACTTGTTCTGGCACTTAACCATACACTCTTATGCTGATTTGTAAGAGCCTATATTGCTGACCTCTTCTGGTTATTAAACTCTCCCCTTTTATTCATTTTCCAAGCATATTTGTCTCACTGTTAGACTAATAGCCATAAGGACAGAGATATTTCTTCAGTATTTGTTGAATGAATAAATAACAGAAAACAAAGGACATACAGCAATTCTTCAATAATTACATGTTGACTATATAGAAAATATTTTTCCCTCTCTAGCTTTAAAACCCCATTTTAACAGCTCAAGAGTGGATCTTCAGAAACTTGTACATACTTAATCATCTATTTTATTTTGGACCACTAAGATTTCCAGTTATTCCAAGTTTCTTGATGTGTAACGAAAACCATTCAAATTTCATAAAACCATTCACTGAGCCTAGCACAACCACTAGAATATAAAGCAGGGGCTCAACCAAAAAAAAAAAAAAAAAAAAAGAATTGAATCCAGCAAAAATAACCTTACAACAACCAATAAAATGAAGTAAACCACTATAGTTATATTATATAAGGAGAACAGACTCAAACTACTTTCATGATATGGCTCAAACAAAGATGCTTGCAAAAGTATTCCTAACATAAAAGTGAAGGAAAAGAAATGTTAAAAAATGAAAAAGGCAATGGAAACCAAATAGGATTTAATGAAAAAGAAATCAGCATAGTTACCAAATGCGAAATATCATATACTTGAAAATAAGAGCTTTATCTTCAAATACTGAAAATAAAAAGATTTGAAAAATGATCGGCCAGGCACGGTGGCTCAAGCCTGTAATCCCAATACTTTGGGAGGCCGAGGCGGGCAGATCATGAGGTCAGGAGTTCAAGATCAGCCTGGCCAACACAGTGAAACCCCAACTCTTATAAAAATACAAAAAGTTAGCCAGGCGTGGTGGCAGGCACCTGTAATCCCAGCTACTAGGGAGGCTGATCATAAAGTAACACAAATGAGTCTGGGAACATTTCAGATTTAAGTAGAGTATCAGAAATGTTATTTCAAAAATCACTTTTACATAAATATAAGAAAAAGTAAAAAGACAAAATATAGATATTAAACTATACTTTTGAGAGGAGGAGGGGCAGGTGAATATAAATGGAAATGGAAAAATAAAGGGTCAGACACACTGACAGTGCTGTAACAGTCACTAAAATCAAAGATTACAAGCAGAAATGTGTGTACAACCAAGTCTCCTTTAGACCTAAATGAACTGTCCCTGAAGCATTTTTCAAACTTGAATAATCATTGTCCTGAGTCCATCCACTTATAAAGATTTATAATGTTATGCCACAATGAATATTTAAAACAACTCCTAGGTTTAGAAATACTACAGCAACTTTATGAATGTCACAAGAGGAAAAGTGTCATGGCAATATTAGATGTCACAAAAGGACAGTCTGGGCTAAGATGAAGACAATGTCTTGCCCTAACAAGAGAGCCAGTTAATATGAAATGAACCATGAAATGGAATGACCAAGTTGAAATACACTGCCAAATCGTCAGATGCTGAATAAAGAGTGTCAATGAATTATCCGAATTAGGAAAGGCTAAAAGGTTCTTGATGTTTTATCTTCAAAATATTTTAAAATAACACCCATTTAACAATTTATGAACGGTCTCTTTAGAAAGTCTACCATTTAAGAATAACCCGATTTTCCACAACATGGAAGCAAGTCCAATACTAATTGAAACAAAACTGCCAGGGAAAAAAAAATGTCTTAAAATGCAACCATGTCACTGAAAGGTACAGGCCAGTTGTACTGAATTTTCTTAAGTGACATTAGGGACAATGAAACAGTGACTGAGTCTAATTCTACACTGCTACAAAGTGAGTGGAGTTGTCAATAATAACCAGGATCATTTCATTAAAATAATCCTCCTTGGAATTATCAGGCATTTAATAATCAGAGCAGAAATATTTTTCCTCTTCCAGGATTCTTAACGAAAGATAAAATCAGGAGTAAAAAGATGTAAACTCAACAAGCCAGAAGTGACACCTGTGTGACCACAAATTAAGAGTTACCGTTTTATTCTGCGTGATTGCAAATTAAGGTTACTATTGCACACGGCCGGGGGGAGGGGGGGATTGAGATACAACTTCAACCAACAGTTGGAAACAAATTACACGTGCTAACAGTTACACTCATTAGGAAATCCAGAATACTTTCAAAGAGAGTTATTTAGATGTTGCAATTCATTTAAACGCAGACGATGAACATCTCAGTCGCCTTCCTTTGCAGGATTCTGTGCCAAGCCCTTCCGAAGCTGGGGTTGATAAGGTCGACTCCAAGAAGAAAAGCAGCTCAAGTGGGAAATGGTATCCTCATATGGCCCAGAGAACCGGTGACGCACTAGGTGCTTGGAAAATATCCCATCGTTTACCTTGCTAGAAGCAGCTGGGTAGGGAAGAGGTCGTCCACGTGCACTATTGTTTTCCAGATATGTTTATTTATTTTTAACTTCTGCTTTGGTATCAATACCCTCAACCTCAGCCTAACAGGGAGAGGGGGGATGGCAGCGCCACTGGTGGTATTTGGGTGCAACACAAGTTTAAAAAATGAAAACACAACCTTTTTTTTTAATTGCAGCATACTCGGTGCCCTCACCTCTCTCCTCCTCCACACCTCTGCCATCACCCCACGCAGCTCTCCGCCGCCGCCACCTCGGGTCCCCATGACAACCCCACCCCAGGGCGGGCCCCCCTCCGCCGCCTCCCGGCCCTACCAGCCACACTTGCCTGGCAAGGGGCGACTCCACCTGCCCTCGGCTCTCACTCTCCCCGCTCCTGAGAGGCGGGCCAGGACACCTCCAGGCGCGCGGGCCCAGTCCCGGCTGCAGGCACGACCCTCACCAGTCGGGGACGTGTGGAAGGGCGGCCGGGCACGAGCTGAGGAGGTTCCACCTCCAAACCCCAAAACCCAAACGAGTGACGCGGGGCCGGGGGCCAAATGGGGTACTGCGGCCCCGCGCCCCTCTCTGGGCTGCTAAGGGGAGCCGAGGGGCAGGCGCAGTGGGCGAGAAGGAACTCGTCCGTTTTCACAAACAACGACGCGTCGCGGCGGCAGGAGATGCTGGGGCCGAAGCTCACCTTGAAGGGATTGTTGAGATCCGGGTCGGCAAACGGGTTACTGTCGAAATCCGACATCTCTCTGGCTCTCGGCGTCACCCACCCGACCCAGGCGCAGAGAGAGAGACGAGGCGAGGCCGCCGCCCCCCTGCGCGCTCACGTCGCCGCCGCCGAGCAGATCCGGGTGCAGCTAGCGGGCCACCCAGCCGGCCGCGCCACTGAGCATGCCCGGTGCGGCGGGCTCCCGGCCGCGGCGCCGCTCGCGTTCGCCGTCCCGTTCCTCCGGGCCCGGATCCCACGCTCCGGGCTTTGGCTGCGACCGAGTAGGGAGTTGGGGCTGAGGAACCGGGAACTCAGAGCGGATGAAAGCGTCCCACACGCCACGAGCCCGCGGGATTCTCGGAGAGTATGGGACGCTTCCCCTCCGCTCTCAGCCGGAGGCCGGCTGCGTCCGCCCCTGCTCCGTCTTCTGAAGACCAATTTCAAATCAGCTCCCCGGGGCCCAGCGTGACTTAGGGAAGTGGTGGCATTTTGTGGGGAGGACGCACACTTGCCAGGTTGAGGGAGGCAGCCCGAGTCGCGGGCCGCGCACCCCGCGAGCAGTGCCGTTAGACCGTCGGACGCCGGCACTGGAGAGGCCACAGCACTGCCAGCCGCAGATCACCTCCCCGGGGCGGGGGCGCGGCCGCTGCTACGGGTTTTTGAGCACTCCTGACCCCACCTGAGAATCCCGGCCTCCCATCTTCCGGTGTCTCTGACTCTTAAGTTGCTGCTAAATCACGGAGAGCAGCCTTGGCGCTGCCGGTCCCAGCTTGATCCAAGGAGCCTGGAGAAGGAGATGAGATTCAGTCCCAAGGGCCGGCCCTGGCTGCCATCCTCCGGAATCTGCAAAATGGCTACTTCTTCAGAAATAATGGGAGAGGGATGGCAAGAGGCCAGAGATCAGGCCCTCGAGTATTAACGCTAGCATTTGGGCACCGAATAGACACTTTTGGATTTTCCCTAGTCTTTTCCAACACCAAGGACGAGATGGTCAAAAGATGTGTTAAGAAATGCATTTGTACCGGCCGGGCGCGGTGGCTGACGCCTGTAATCCCAGCACTTTTTGGGAGGCCGAGGCGGGCGGATCACAAGGTCAGGAATTCGAGACCAGCCTGGCCAGTATGGTGAAACCCCGTCTCTACTAAAATACAAAATCCGGGGTGGTGGCGGACGCCTGTAGTCCCAGCTACTCAGGAGGCTGAGGCAGGAGAATCACTTGAACCCGGGAGGCGGAGGTTGTGGTGAGCCGAGATCGGGCCACTGCACTGCAGCCTGGGAGACAGAGCGAGACTCCGTCTAAAAAAAAAAAAAAAAAAATCATTGGTACCAT
>NW_016812027.1:129795-151471 GCF_001698545.2 Rhinopithecus bieti
AAAAAAAAAAAAAAAAATCATTGGTACCATTCCTTCCCCCCACCCCGCCCCACCCACCAAACTTATTGAAAGAGCATCGCTTTCCTCACTTTTCCTTCTCCCCTAACAGAAAAGCACTTAGATGAAGCTACAGGAAGCCAGAATTCTTTTGACTTGGTGGGTACCGGAGAGTTGGAAGAATCTAGATTGAGTATTCCTTGGCCTTTGGGGAGCTTGCTCTATGCAAAGTCACCTAGGAAATGATACTTCCCCCACTGTGAAACACTAGCTAGAGATGATAGACAAAAAGCACATTTGTTGTAATCTCCCTTTGACGGGATCTAGGTTGGGATAGATGTCGAAGCAGCTGCTTCTAGGTAGTCAACGAAGATGTCAACTAGTAAATGGCAACAGACAAGGAGGATCACAGCAGAGTTGTAAGATTCTAGATATCAAAAAGTGCAAGCAGTCTATTGTACTCAACATCGCATCCTCAGCAGCTGCCCAGTGCCCGGTTTTAACTTGCTGCTCAGTGTATGTGTCAGGTTTTAATCCCAATTCTGATACTACCTGTGCTATTCTTTTCACCTCTCTGAGTCTGTAAAGGATTATTTAAGAATTAACATAAACAAGATACAGAAAAGTGTCCTGCATGTATATGTAGTGCCTAACAAATATTGGTTGAACGTCAAAAGTGGCAAGGAGGCTCACTATGTTCTTATATGCTTTGCCTCCTTTCTCCCAAGCAAGGATGTCCTTGCCTAGCTCATCTGCTCCTCTCACCACTTTTGCCCTCACTCCCTCCACCTGTCCTCCAAATGACTCAAAATAATCAGCACTATTTATTATGCATCTACTATGTTCCAAGACAATGAGGATCAACTGAGCCTGCATTGCAGAATGGAAATTTCCAACTATGTTGTGTTTACAGCTAATGACATTTGCACCTAATGCAAAGGTTTGCAGACTTTACTGTTATAGAATAATTTGGAATACCTGTTGAAGATGCAGACATCCACCTCACCATACCTCCTAAGATTCCGCTTGAAAGGATCTGAGATAGGGGCTCTGGATCTGCATTTTTTATTTTTTACATCTCTATACATTATTTTACATAAATGTATAAATGGAGTCATGACATACATATTGAATTTTCACTTAAAATTTTTTTATTCCTTGTATTCCCTCTTCTCTTCCCCTACATTAACAACCTAGTACATTTCTTTAAATATTCTTATAATAGTGTATATCTACACTTAAAATAACATGTAATTGTATAAAAACATAATACATATCCATGCAGATATATATACACTCTAATACTGAGCTTTGGCATTGTCTTGAAAAGTGAGATTATATGCATATTTTTCTGCAGCTGTTTTTCTCAATACTTATGGCAGAGTTTCTCAGCAAGATGTGCATTGGCAAACAGTCTTAAGGTTTCTTCCCCTAGTATGCCACATAAATATTACCACTTTTTATGTGTAGCATGCCTATAGAGTGAAAAGGGAAGCATGGCCTAATGGAAACCATACATCTAATTCATTATTCTTAACAACTGCAAAAATCAGCATATGTAAAGGATCTCAGGTGTTTTTTTTTTTTTTTTTTTTTTCAGACCAAGTCTTACTCTGTCACCCAGGCTGGAGTGCAGTGGCACAATCTTAGCTCACTACAACCTCCACCTCCCTGGTTTAAGCAATTCTCCTGCTTCAGCCTCCGGAATAGTTGGGATTATAGGCATGCACTACCACACCGGGCTAATTTTTGTATTTTTAGTAAAGACAGGGTTTCACTATGTTAGCCAGGCTGGTCTTGAACTCCTGACCGCAAATGATCCAGGCCGCCTCTGCCTTCCAAAGTGCTGGAATTACAGGCATGAGCCACCATGCTTGGCCAACCTCAGATGATTTTGATGGTGGCTGACCACACTTTGGGAACACTGATATGAGGACATGCAGACATATGGTCCATGGGTAAGGATCGTAATCTGTTTGTGTTGCTATAAAGGAATACTGGAGGCTGGATAATGTATGAAGAAAAGAGGTTTATTTGACTCATGGTTCTGCAGGCTATACGGCTTCAGATGAGGGCCTTATGCTGCTTCCACTCATGGCAGAAGGCAAAAGGGAGCCTTCGTGCAGAGATCACATGGTTAGAGTGCAAGATGGGGCATCAGGGGAGAGAAAGGGATATGACGCTAGGCTCTTTTCAACAACCTGTTCTCAAGGGTGATAATTCACTCTCAGGAGAATAGCACCAAGCCATTTGTGAGGAATTCACTCATATGGCCCAAACACCTCCCATCAGGCCCCAAATCCAGCACTGTGACTCATATTTCAACATGACACTTTGCAGGTCCAAAGCCATACCCAAACCATAGCAGGGAGCTTATTAATTTATTAGCCTCCATGAAATTTAGAATTATAGAATGTGAGAGCTGAGAAGGAACCTCAGCCTGTCTCATGATTGAAGAAACTAGAGTTTGGACAGGTTAAGTAATTTGTCTCAGACACCAAGGAAGTGAATGGGGAAACGTGGAACAGAGCTCAGGTCTCTTGACTCATGTTTTAGACATTAAATGAATAAGTTATTAAATGAATTATTCCATATGAATAATTTCATATAGAAGGAAGAAATGCTACGTGCAAGGTAGACAGAAAGTACACAAGAAGCCTCATTTGGTGCAGGAGTTCATTTTACGGAAGCTACCTCCTAAATTTGGTAGAACAAAACCAGTCTATGCCCCCTCTCCTGCAAACCAACAGTTTGATTTTGATCATGTCAACTCACCTTTCTAACCAGAGTTTCTACTCTAGTACATCATTCAAGTATTTCTTGAGCAACTAAAACAGTGATGTTGTGGATAAAGCAGTAAACCAGATGCAAGGGTAAGGCCTGCTCCAGAAAACTTCCTACAAGGGCTAGAACGTGGCTAAATGATATCTCAGATCCTTTGGACAGTTCTAACATTCTATTAATCTGGGACAGTGGCTCACTCCTCCCTAACCCTATTTCTTTTTCCCTCAGAGTGTGCCTCACACCATCATCATGCTGCTTCTACTCAGTCTGACACATTTAATTGGTGAACCTATTAAGCAGGGTCTAGAGTCTGAATTCCTTGTTTTCTAAACTGCCTAGCTTATAGCTGGGGAATGCTAGGAAAATGCCAAGTTAGATGTTTACGTTTCTTGCCTCAAAAGGTTCACTGGATTCTGAGTTCACTGATGGGTTAGAACTGAAATCCCTCATCTCTTGCAGTGGGTCTAGTCTCCAGATTCGCTGCTGTGTCTGCTGATACCCTCGACGCCCCAGCACCAGCCTATCTGGCTCCCTATACTGCCACTGGCTACATTTTCAGGAGAAAACAGAGGAGATGCAGGCATTGTGTGGTAGGCCAAATAATCCCCCCCTCCCCCAAAGATGTCCATGCTATAATCCCTAGAATCTGTAAATATGTTACCTTACATGGCAAAAGAGACTTTGCAGGTGTAATTAAGGTTAAGAACCTTGAGAGGAGGGGATTATCCTGGATTATTCAAATAGGCTCAATATAATCACGAGTCCTTAAAAGTGGAAGAGGAAGGCAGAAGAGTTGCTGACTTTGAAGATTGAGGAAGGGGTTCATGAACTAGGGCGTGTGAGTGGCTTCTAGAACCTGGAAAGAACCCTCAGCTGACCGCCAACAAGGAAATGGAGATTTCAGTCTTATAGACTCAAGGAACTAAATTCTGCCAATGATCAATGTACAAGAAAATAGATTTTTCCCTTGAGCCTCCAGAAAAGAACGTAGCCTTGCTGACACTTTGATTTTAGACTGGTGAAATTCATGCTGAACTTATGACCTACAGAGTAGTAAAAAAAATAAATTTCTTGGTTGTACAGATTATTTTGTTAGAAAAGAAAAAAACCAAATTTTGTATTAAGATGCTAAATTGGTAGTAATTTGTTACAGCAGACACAATCTAATACAGATGCTTCTTGATTTACAATGGAGCTATACCCTGATAATCCCCATCATTATGTGAAAATGCATTTAATACCCCAATAAACCCATTGTAGAGTCGAAAAATCATATATCAAACCATTGCAAGTCAGGAACCACCTGTCCACACTGCTGGGGTGTGGAAAGTAGAAGAAAGAAAAGGGACACACACTCAGTTTCCCGGTGTGCCAAGAGACTTCCAAGCAGCAGAACCAAGTGAAAAATGCAAAGGGTGTTGATGAAAAGAAACTGAATGTCATTTGACTTGTCCTGAGTGAAGATCCTCAGTTATGCCCAACTTTTAACTATGTAAATAGCATAGAGACAGTATTCTTTTTAAAAAGGAATATACAAACCAACTGTATTTGGCTTTGGAGTCAAAGTTTACTATTAATAAAGGGAAAAGCAGATTTTCCACTCTTCCTCTTCACCAAATTCTGCAATACTCTCTGAATGTGTGTTATTCTGTCCCATAATTGATGTCATCATCATATATCTTCCAACTGGCCATAGTACCTTGAAGGCAGGGTTTGTATGTTTTTCAGCATTGTCACTCCAGCATCTGACATGGTGCTGGCACATAATTAGTGGATGAGTGAATAAATGCCACAGCTTCCATTTGAGGCTTAACATCTTTGCTTCCATTACTAAAATACTATTTGAATGACTCTTCCCTCACTGCAAATGCTATCTTCTTAAACGTCTTTATTAAGTACTCCTTTGCCTAAAAACTTTCATGATCTCCTTGTCAGCTACAGGAGAAACACTAAATTCAGTATCGTATCACTCACGGTCCTTCCTCACATGGCCTCATTAGCCTCACATTAGCCAGGTGTGGTGGCACCTGCCTGTAATCCCAGCTACTTGGGAGGCTGAGGCAGGAGAATCACTTGAACCTGGGAGGCAGAGGTTATGGTGAGCCAAGATCGTGCCATTGCACTCCAGCCTGGGCAACAAGAGCAAAAAAGGTATGCTTTCAGCTGTACCTTTCCCCCACTGGCTCTCTACATGCATTTATGTATGTATCTGCTTCCTCTTATTTTTTTTTTTTTCAAATTTTAGGTCTTATAGTGCAACCCACTAGTGGGTCATAAACTCAATTTAGAAGGCTATGACCAGCACATTTTAAAAGAGAACAGAAAATATCCAAGTATGTGGCACACAATAAACAGAAGCTGCACAAAACCTTGTTTCAGTTGCAAGTGCGTGTCAACTTAAAATTTATTTATTGTGGTCATGGCTGTAAACTGAGAATTCCTCAAGGACAGATTATGTTTTATTTTATTATGATTGTTGGCTTTCATTATTCCTAGTCCTTATCACAGTGGCTGGTAAAACAATTATAACTTTGTTCATTTGTCGAATGAACCAGACTGAACTAAGGGTATTTTGGAGTTAAAGACCATCAGGCTATGCCAACAGCACAAAGTCAAGTACTGTGGCTTTCCTCGAGGGATCAAGGCAGTCTGCCTGTCTCCACAGGACTCCCTCAGTTCTCCCACATTATCACAGCATATGCACTTGGGGCCCAACAGCAATGCCACTGCCGCCTCCCAGTCAATTCACAAACTGCTGTGAAACATCTCTGGGGTAGGGTTCGTGACCTTGACCCTAGAAGAAACCTGAAATATAGAGGCTTAGTCCTGGAACCAGGATGAGGGTGAGGCCACAGAGGCTTCTAGGGCACCAATTTTAAGGAGACATTCACTCTCAGGGTCGAGCAAGTAGTAACCCTGCATTCAGTCCTTTCCCTATCTTCTAACCAAGTTGGCGAAATCACACAAGCACAAAGAAGCACCAGGGCCTTTGCGGGAAGGCCAGCCTGGGTTCAGATTTTGTGATGTGCTGCGTTCTGGGTTGTGCAACTCTTCAGGCAAATTGCTTACCTTCCCTAATCCTCACGTTCCTCTCACCTCCTTCATTACCACGCTAATTCAAGCCATCAACCTCTCTCACCTGGATCACTGCCATAGTCTCTTAACTAGCCTCCCTGCCTCCACCCTTGTCCTCCTACAATTTATTCTCCACACCGTGCCAAACTGATTTTTTTTTTTTTTTTTTGAGATTACAAAACTGATTCTTTTAAAACGTTAGTGAGGCCGGGTGTGGTGGCTCACACCTGTAATCCCAGCACTTTGGGAGGCCTAGGTGGGCAGATCACCAGAGGTTGGGAGTTCGAGACCAGCCTGACCAACATGGAGAAACCCATCTCTACTAAAAATACAAAATTAGCCAAGTGTGGTGGCGCCTTGGGAGGCTGAGGCAGGAGAATCACTTGAACCCAGGAGGCAGAGGTTACGGTGAGCCGAGATCGTGCCATTGCACTCCAGCCTGGGCAACAAGAGCAAAACTCCGTCCCCAAAAAACAAAACAAAACAAAAAAAGTAGATGAGAGCATGGCCCTCGTCCACTCAAAGCCCTCTAATAGTTTCCCAGCTGTATCAGGGTAAAAGATTGGGCCTTGCAAGTCCCTATGGATTCCGGCCCCTACTGCCGCTCTAACTTTATTTCCTATTCCTCTCCTTCATATTATCTTGGTGAGGAGGCCAGGGGGCCTGAAACATTTCACATGTCCCCCAGGCATGCTCCCACCACAGAGCTTTTTTCCTTCTGTTTCCTCTGCCTGGGTGCAGTTCCCGCCTCTGACTGAGTGGCTCACACATTCTCTCATCTCCTGCAAGTCTTCGCTCAATTGTTACTTTCTCAGTAAGGCCCTTCCTAACCTCCCTTCAAAAAATATTAGCCCTCTACTTTCGCACTTCCTCCTTCCCTGCTGTATTTTGCTCTAAAATGCCTTGCACCACTTGACATACTCTGCTCCCAATAGAATATAAGCTCCTTGAGGATAAGAATTTTTGTCAGTTTTGATCACAGAGATCTCAATGGCTAAGACATAAGAATAGGGGCTCAAAACTATTGAATGAATGAATCAATCAATCAAATAGGGATAATAATAGCCCCTCCTAGAATTATGAGACTTAGATTAGAGGATGCTCAATAAATGGTAACTATTATGATTAAGGGACAATTAGGAACTCAAGACATTAGTTAAAGAATAACTAAGAAAAGGTTAAAAAGTGCAAAAGCCGTTTACGATGAGCAAAGGCAATAGGCACAGCGGAGGCATTCAGAGGGGAGTGGGGTGGTTGTGCCTGGAGTGGGCTGTGGAAGCTTCAGAGAGAAGGAAGGATTTTACTCGGGCCTTGAAGGCCTGATGATACTGCTATCAGCGTGAAGCGTGGAAAGGATAAAAGAGCACACGTGTTGGGGCGAAAAGCTTGCACACAAGCACATATGTGAGAGAGCACAAGACAGAGGCGCTTTCACCATCTCACACTCACTGCGGGAGAGACGCCAGGAAAAAAGGTAGCAAGAGAAGAGGTGCTCTCCTTTCTCCGCAGGTGCTTTTGTATATTTATCAGTTATCTTCGATGTAATGAGTTGACCACTAGCAAGCGGTAGATGCACACCACCACCCATTATCCAGCTAGCTGCCTTCCAAGCTCACTGCCTAAGCCAAGCCCAGTCCAACCAGCTGTCTACAGTAACCCACCCTTTCCCATGTGATTATATGTTATTCAAGAGACTGAGTGGTCTGAGTATACCCCAACTAATTACAAAGGAATCATAGTTGCATTCCTTTATGATTCATTGTATTAAAGTATTCTATGTCACAGGAACACAATAGACATAACAAAAATAGATATATTTTTGAGTCTCAGTTTACCTATACATGCACATAGTCTCCTCTACCAAGAATGCCCTTCTGTCACTCAATTTCCACAAGTCAAAGTCCAGTCAATGCCTCATGGCCAATTTCAAATGATACTGGATATCCATAGAAATTCTTACTAGATATCCATAATCCAAATTTGTCTCTCCTGTCCCTATAGTATACAAAACAATTTGTTATAGAATTCATAGTAGACCCATCTCCTATGAATATAAAGTTATTACTACATGCCAGTGATTATGGTGAGCTCTCCATAAATATTTGTGAATGAATGAATGAATGTATCTGTCTGTCTCCATTATATGAGCTTCTGAAGGCAGGAAGAAATTTCATTTTTTTAGCATAGCTTCTGTATTCCTCCATTCTCGCATTGCTATAAAGAACTACCTGACACTGGATACTTTATAAAGAAAAAAGATTTAATTGGTCCATGATTGGGGAGGCCTCAGGAAACTTACAATCATGGTGAAAGGTGAAAGGGAAGCAGGTACATCCTACTTGGCTGGAGCAGGAGGCAGAGCAAGAAGGGGGTGATGCTACATACTTTTAAACAACCAGGACTCATTAGAACTCACTATCACAAGAACAGAAAGGGGAAGTCAGCCCCATGATCCAATTACCTCCCACCAGGCCTCCTCTAACATTAGGGATTAAAATTCAACATGAGATTTGGGCAGGGACACAAATTCAAACCATATCAGCATCCTACTCATATTAGGTGCTGAATAAATAATTGCACCTTTGCTTATAAAAGGGATTGCCACTTAAAATCTTTGGTCAGAATAAGCTTAAAGATAAGATTAAGAGCAACTATTTTACTTATTTTTTAGAGACACAGTCTCAGTTTCTTGCCCAGCCTGGAGTGCAGTGGCAAAATCACAGCTCACTGTGGCCTCAAACTCCTGGACTCAAGTAATCCTCCTGCCTCCGCCTCCCAAGTAGCTAGGACTACAGGCACCCACCACCATGCTTGGCTAACTTTTTAAAATAATTTTGTAGAGACAGGGTCTTTTTATGTTGCCCTGGCTGGTCTGGAGCTCTCAGCCTCAAGAAATGCTCCCACCTGGGCCTCTTAAAGCATGGGATTACAGGTATGAGACACTATGCCTGGCCAAGAGAGCAACCATTGTGGTAATCAATACAAACAGAATTGTGTAGTTATGATAATAACTCCAGGACAGAAATTCTGAATTCTAAATGATGATTTCATAGAAACACCATGGAAGCATTTCAAATAGTATGGGTCAATGAAATGCAAAAACTAACTGTCTTGGCACATTCAGCTGCTATTAAAAAATACCTTAGATGGGTAGTTCATAAGCATAAACGTGTTTCTCACAGTTCTGGAGAGTGCGAAGTTCAAGACCAAGTATCGGGAGAACCCACTCCCGATGGTTACGTGAATTCTTTTCTATTTCCTAAGTGTCTCAGCTGTTTTGAGAAATAAAGGGAAAGAGCACAAGAGAGAGAAATTTAAAGCTGAGTGTCCAGGGGAGACATCACATGTCAGCAGGATCTGTGATGTTCTCTGAGCCGTAAAACCAGCAAGTTTTTATTAGCAATTTTCATAAGGGGAGGGAGTGCACGAATAGGGTGTGGGTCCCAGAGATCACATACTTTACAAGGTAATAAAATATCACAAAGCAAGTAGAGGCAGGGCGAAATCACAGGACCACAGGATGGGGCGAAATTAAAATTGCTAATGAAGTTTTGGGCACTTGTCATTGATAACATCTCATCAGGAAACAGCATTTGAGAGCAGACAACCTGTCTGACCAAAATTTATTAGGCGGGAATTTTCCTCATCCTAATAAGCCTGGGAGCGCTACTGGAGACCGGGGCTTATTTCATCCCTTCAGCTTCAACCATAAAAGACAGCATGCTTCTAAGGGGGCCATTCATAGGCCTGCCCTCGGGGGCGTATTCTCTTTCTCAGGAATGTTCCTCGCTGAGAAAAAGAATTCAGTGATATTTCTCCGATTTGCTTTTGAAAGAGGAGAAATATGGCTCTGTTTTGTCCGGCTCACCGGTGGCCAGTTCAAAGTTACCGCCCTTGTTCCCCGAACATCGCTGTTATCCTGTTCTTTTTTCAAGATCCCCAGATTTCATATTGTTCAAACACATATGCTCTATAAACAATTTGTGCAGTTGACACAATCATCACAGGGTCCTGAGGTGACATTCATCCTCCCCATCTTATGAAGAAGGTGACAGGATTGAGATTAAAGTAAAGACAGGCATAGGAAATCACAAGGGTATTGACTGGGGAAGTGATAAGTGTCCATGAAATCTTCACAATTTATGTTCAGAGATTACAGTAAAGACAGGCGTAAGAAATTATAAAAGTATTAATTTGGGGAACTAATAAATGCCCATGAAATCTTCACAATTTATGTTCTTTTGCCGTGGCTTCAGCCCGTCCCTCCGTTTGGAGTCCCTGACTTCCCGCAACAACCAAGGCACTAACCCATTTAGCATCCGGTGAGGGCTTGCTCTCTGCTTTGTAGATGGCACTTCCTTGTTGCATCCTTATATGGTGGAAGGGTTGAACAAGCTCCCTTAGGCCTCTTTTCTAAGGCCACTAATTCCATTCATGAGAGCTCTGCCCTCATGATCTCATTGCCTCTTAAAGTCCTCTTAAAGTCCACATCTCTTTTATTGATTGACTGATTGAGATGGAGTCTCGCTCTGTCACCCTGGCTGGAGTGCAGTGGCATGATCTCAGCTCACTGAAACCTCTGCCTCCTGGGTTCAAGTTATTCTCCTGTCTCAGTCTCCCAAGTAGCTGGAACTATAAGCACATGCTGCCACACCTGGCTAATTTTTTGTATTTTAGTAGAGACAGGGTTTCACTGTGTTGCCCAGGCTGGTCAAGAACTCCTAAGCTCAGGCAATCCACCTGCCTCGGCCTCCCAAAGTTCTGGGATTACAGGCATGAGCCACAGCGCCCGGCCAAATCCACATCTCTTAAAACTATTGCACTGGAAATCGGGTTTCAGCATATCTGTTTGGAAGGGACACAAATATTCACAAAATAGCACTAACTATAAAGCTCTTTTTATTTCCTAGAATGATCTCCATAAGAATTTTATGGTGAAATTATTCTCATTTTATAAGATAGACATTATTACATATATGTGTGTACATATGATCGTATACATATACACCTAAATATTAAGGAGGCATTTATCAGTGATTATATTTAACACACTGTAAGTTTAAGTAAGTATTACAGTCCTGTGACTACTTTGAATACTCAATTTTATATGTGTGTGAAGACTAAGAAAGAGGACTACTTTTATTTTTATCTGGGTATATTTTAAGAAAACTGAACTTTATTTTGTTCATGAACCTTACATTTTATAATCATACTTGCTATCACCTAATGTCTATGCAGCTTCACAAAAGTCCTCATAAAAGTAAAGACAGTTTACAATTCTTAAATTGCCTATTAGCCATAAATCTTCAAGGGACTCTTGTAAGAGAGAAAATAATCATAGTAATCTAACCCACTTTCTGATCTCCCCAAAGAAATACCCCCAAATCAGATTATGAAGCCTTTATGGAAAGAAATGTTACTTCCTGGTTCTCCCTTTCTGCTTTAAAGCTGAGAGTTTTCAAAAAAAGAAATCAGGTTTATTTACAATGCTATTATCTTCCCTGCCTTATGTGAGGAGAGAGTAGAAACAGCTGAAATTTCTTGAACACTTGGCATAAGTCAGGCACTGAAATGCTGGAGGTGAAAGAGATATTTTCTTGTATAACAACATAATTTTGGGAGGTTAAGTATCATTATCTTCATTTTACAAATATGAACAATGGGAATTTGGAAAAGTGAAGTAAATATGAGGGTTATTTTAAGAATTATTATGCAAAATAAAGGCCTCATATTTGGGGTTTTATATTGTCTTCATATTCTATAGTAGGCTTTTATTATTCTGCCCAAGTAGAGAATTCCATGTTTTTGTTGTTTTTAGAGAAGTGACACAATTTTGTTTGCTTATTAAGCACACCACTGTAACTCATGTTTCCCCAATGTGCAACTACAAGATGACTGGGGAGAAACAGTGACAGAGATGTGGATAATTATATTCATAATCTCCAGTTCTCTCACCTACCTCCACTGCATCACCTCCCTTCATCTGACCAGTCCCTGGGGTTTCCCTCCATTTGTGGCCTCGGGAACCTTGATCGTTCTGCCTGCCACTTGGCATGGTTTTAGGATCTGGACCTGAAAGCAGACATTGTTCCCTCCATTAACACCAGTGTGGACCTGCTCATACCTCGTATTCTCCAGGGGTCTTAGCCAAGACATTAGGCTCTGCTAAAAAATTGGTCTTCCACAGGGAGGCCTTTATTATTTTAGTTTTTTACAATGCTTTGATGAATCATAACTTTTCCTTTTGATGTTCCCTTTAAATTTTCAGTCCTTCTCTCATGTAATTTGGCACAAGTTCCTTTGGAAGCTTGGTTAGAAGACAGTAAAAAGCCACCATGCTGTGTCACAAGCAAACTGTCCTTTCATCCCTCATCACAACCATTATCACTAAGCCAAACCTGGGCACCTTGACATTCTCCTGCTTAAAAGCGTCCTCCCTGATCAAGAAATGCCTTCAGAAGTGAAAGCATAGACCTGTTCCTATTTTTTGTTCTAAAAACTGCTTAGTCCTAGGACTGGGCATTAACTCCAACTTGTCACTGACTCATCTAGAAACCCCAGAAGGCCTCAGGCAGATATAACTAATCTGAATAACAAGAGATATGCAAATTAGCCTCCTCTATATTACCCCATGGCTATATATATCTCATCTTGAGCTATAGTTAAATAAATTGGAAGATCTTATTTGTCAATGATCAATTTCAAATTTCTCCCTTTCTCTGGCTCCTGCAATTGGCCTATGGTCTTTCCTGGCAATTCTTACCCAAAAAATTAATTATCAGAGAACTCTACTTATATCTTTATTATCTATCTATAGAGAGTATTTTCCAGCCTGGGCAACATGGTGAAACCCCATTGCTATAAAAAAAAAAAATACAAAAATTAGCTAGGCGTGATGGCTTGTGCCTGTATTCCCAGCTACTTGTGAGGCTGAGGTGGGAGGATTGCCTGCATCCTGGAGGTGGAGGTTGCAGTGAGCTGTGTTTGCTCCACTGTATTCCAGCCTGGGTGATGAGACCGTGTCTCAAAAAAAAAAAAAAAAAAAAGGCCCGGCACGGTGGCTCATGCCTGTAATCCCAGCACTTTGGGAGGCCAAGGTGGGTGGATCACAAGGTCAGGAGTTGGAGACCATCCTGGTTAACATGATGAAACCCCTTCTCTACTAAAAAAATACAAAAATTAGCAAGGTATGGTGGTGGGCACCTGTAGTCCCAGCTACTTAGGAGGCTGAGGCAGGAGAATGGCGTGAACCTGGGAGGCAGTGAGCCGAGATCATGACACTGCACTCCAGCCTGGGTGACAAAGCAAGACTCCGTCTCGGAAAAAAAAAAAAAAATTCTTCTAGTACTAATCCTATAAGTGAGTTCTGCCCCAAAGCAGGACCTTGGGTGCAAGTGACAAGAGATTTGGGTACAAATCATTAATTGGGATGATGTTCCCAGGAAGCCAGAGTGAGAGAGAGTGGAAAATGAGATAGGTAACAGGGAAAGACAATAAAAGCTGAATTGTTAAGCGGGTTACAACTGCGGGGTGAGCGAGGCTCAGTCCCAGGGGGATCTGCTGAGGAACCATGTAGAGTGTTTCTTAGAACTGGCCTTTGAAACATGAGGAACCAGGGGCATTTATACACCAACTCTTGTCCTCATTGGCTCAGATTCCCCCGACCCTGGGGTGTAAATTACACACACACACACACACACACACACACACACACACACACACACGGCAATCAAATAGCTTCAGGGAAAGCCCTGAAGCAGAAAAGCTGAGTAACTCAAAGTGCCCTAGCAAGAAGAAGCCATCACTATGCACCATTACCATCTACTGCAGCTGTGGCCTAAGTCAGAGGTTGCCAAAGGAATGTGATGTGGGGCACAAATGGTGTTTCTACAACACCTCTTAATGCATCTCTGTCTGCCTTTAGATGATATATACCTCTGGGGCACACACCATGCCTGAATCATTTTCATATCCTTGACACCTAGCACAGCATCTGATATAAGGTAGAAGCTGAATGACTGCAGGGATGGATGGATGAAAGGATGGAATTAAAACTAAATAAATTTGGCAGGGCATGGTGGCTCACTGCTGTAATCCCAACAGTTTGGGAGGCTGAGGTGGGCGGATTAGTTGAGGTCAGGAGTTCGAGACCAGCCTGGCCAACATGCTGAAACCCCGTCTCTACTGAAAAAATACAAAAATTAGCTGGGCATGGTGGCGCACGCCTGTAATCCCATCTACTCAGGAGGCTGAGATACAAGAATCACTTGAGCTCCAGAGGCGGAGGTTGCAGTGAGCCGAGATTGCACCACTGCACTCCAGCCTGGGTGACAGAACGAGATTCCATCTAAAAAAAATTTTTTTTAATTTTAAAAATAAATGAAACTAAATAAATTTTTTCACATCAGATTTGCACTCACTTAACAGCATTTTTTTCTAAACTCTTTTTATAACTTGCTCTGTTAACACAGTTTTTATCATATGTTCTAAATTTTTGCCATGATCCTATATTTGATCATAGTACATAAAGGTTTCTTAAGAGATTTCTTAAGAAAAGTAAAACTTGTGTGTTCAGAGATACAACTACAAAAGAATTGTTTTCGCTCTGCCTACTTTATGACTGCCTTTTC
This sequence comes from Rhinopithecus bieti, assembly GCF_001698545.2. Taxonomy (NCBI): domain Eukaryota; kingdom Metazoa; phylum Chordata; class Mammalia; order Primates; family Cercopithecidae; genus Rhinopithecus; species Rhinopithecus bieti. The sequence goes on from NW_016812027.1 coordinate 144,282, forward strand.
ACCATAAAAGACACTGGAAGATCAGAGATTATAAAATAAGAGCAGAAAACATTTATTTTATTGGGCAAGGTTCTGAAGAAATTAATCACATTAAATCACTCAATGGAGATTTAACGATGTGAAATTTTAAAATTAATATTAACACAAAATACTCAAGTTCAGTAATTTCCAAATAAATGGAGTGAGAGTCCCAGAACATTAGCTCAAGCTGAGAAGTTGAGAACTGAGACAAGTCTAAACACGTCAAGGTAGCCTGTAGACAGCCTCACCCACAGCGCAACTTTAAGACGGCCAACGACCGTCTCAGGAGAGACAGTGAGAGACGTTGTCAGCCAGTCTCTAGGAAGTAGCCCTGAAACCACTGGGGAACAGAAACTCACCCCTCATCCCCTCACAGGCAGTGAGAGAGAAAGAGTTCAGCCGCGGAGGAGAGGATGGAGAGCCAGACTTGGTCTGTGGACAGAGGCTGAGATCTGAGAGGGAGGACAGTTCTGAATGCAGAGTGATAATGCATCACTCAGATTGCCTTCCTGTCCAGCCCTCAGAAATTCGTGCCAAATTCCCAGGGAGAGAAAAGCCCTAATAGAGAGGAAGCTAAATAAAGAGCTATCATCACTAGAAGCACGTGAGGAACTGAGAAGAAATAGCTCTGCCCCATGTGGGCAAAGAAATACCTCACTTCAGAATGAGTAACTCTCAATATTGGGAGAATGGAGAGAAGGGGTTAGGCTAAGCAGCAGTAGGAGCAGCGTTAAACACTTCTAGGTGGAAGAAGAGGGTGGTCAAGAAGGATTCTACAGAGAAAAGTAGTAACATCAAGAGGAGAAAGTGGAGGGGTACAGGCCACCAGCTAGGAGGCAAAGCTGACATTAAAGTAGCACAGCATGGTGGCTCACACCTGTAATCCCAGCACTTTGGGAGGCTGAGGTGGGTGGATTACCTGAGGTCAGGAGTTCGAGACCATTCTGGCCAACATGGTGAAACTCCATCTCTACTAAAAATACAAAAATTAGCCAAGTGTGGTGGCAGATGCCTGTAATCCCACTACTTCAGACGCTGAGGCAGGAGAATTGCTTGAACCTTGGAAGTGGAGGTTGCCGTGAGCTGAAATTGTGCCATTGCACTCCAGCCTGGGTGACAAGAGTGAAACTCCATCTCAAAAATAAAAATAAATATAAATATAAAATAACACAGTAGGCTGACTATCATTAATAATAATTTTTTATATATTTCAAAATAACTTTGTGCTGTTCCCAGCACAAAGAAATGATGAATGTTTAAGGTGATGGGCAGATGGGTACCCTAGTTACCCTGATTTGATCATTACACATTGTATGCATGTATCAAAATATCACATGTACCCCATAACTATGTATAATTATTATGTATCAATTTTTTTAAATTTAGAGACAGAGTCTCACTGTGTTGCCCAGGCTGGAGTGCAGTGGCACCATCTTGGCTCACTGCAACTTCCACCTCCCGGCTTCAAGTAATTTTTGTGCCTCTGCCTCCTGAGTAGCTGAGATTACAGGCACACACCACCACGCCTAATTTTTCGTATTTTCAGTAGAGACAGGATTTCACCATGTTGTCCAGGCTGGTCTCCCACTCCTGAGCTCAGGCAATCCGCCCACCCCTCGGCCTCCCAAAGTGGGTATCAATTTTTTAAAACATGAAAAAGCAGCAAAAAAAACATACTTCATACTTTCTAGGTAGCAGACTCATAGAGGGCACCCTCTAATTCTCTTACCAAACCACAACATACTGACTAAGACAAGTTTCACTGACCCTAGACAACACAGATTTTTGTTTCTTTCACAAGTGCAATGTTTCTGGAAAGTTGGTTCCATTAAACATACATAGGAGACTATTAGTTAAGGTTCTCCGGAGAGATAGAACCAAAAGGAATATAGATAGATAGACAGACAGATAGATAGATAGATAGATAGATAGATAGATAGATAGATAGATAGACAGACAGACAGACAGATAGATGAGAGGGTTTATTACAAGAATTGGCTCACACAATTATGGTGACTTAGACATCTCACAATAGTCCATTTGCAAGCTGGAGAATCAGAGAAACCAGTAACGTGGCTCAGTCCAAATCAGAAGGCCTGAGAACTGAGGAACCTGAAGGACTAACTCTCAGTTCAAGGCCAAAGGCCCAAAAGCCCTGGGAAGCCAGTGGTGCAAGTCCTGGCATCCAAAGGCTGAGGAACCTGGAGTTCTGATGTCCAAGGGCAGGAGAAGGATATTTCCACTCCACAAGAGAGAAAGAGAGAGAATGAGAGAATTTGCCTTTCACCTTTTTGTTCCATCTGGACCTCTTGCACACATTAAGGGTGAATCTTCCCCACTCAGTTCACCAACTCACATGCCAATCTCTTACAAAAAAAAATCCCTGTAGACATACCCAGAAACAATGCTTTATCGGCCATCCAGGCATCCATCAATCCAGTCAAGTTGACATCTAAAATTAACCATCACAGAGGTGTAGTATTAAATATTTCTTAGTATTTGTCAAGATAAAGAAAACTATAAATGAAAAAGCTTATTTGACTTGATAATTAAATTTCATTTGTATGTGAATGCATGTGTTTTGTCATATAAGCAGCTGACATCTGTTAGACAATAGGTTCTGGATTACCTTATCAACTTGCATCAATTTGAGAAAAAGATTTTGGAATGACATTCTGATATATTACCCCAACAAAAAACAAAAAACATTATTTCAGAAAAACAGAAAACTAAAGTCAAATGGTTAAATCAATAATGCAAAATTCATGCATGGACTATCACATAACTATTTAAATGATGTTTAAAAGAATCTGTAATAATATGAAAAAACAAATAATGAACAGAAAAGGTACAATAAATAGTGTAGAGAGATATGGCTTCATTCTCTAAATTTCCATTTTATACTTTTTCTTTTGTATGTTTTAATTCCCCTTCAATATTTTCAAGTAAAATTTTAAGTCCTGCTGTCGACTGTTATCTAAGTTGTGTAGCTCTAAGGAATGGGCCTGTATTCATAGTTAAAACAGAGTCATGTAATAGTGTGAGTTTCCCCCATTCTTCCCTCTTCCCTGAAGTCAAGTTGGTAGTAGTTGTCAGAAAATTGAGTGAGCATCGTGGCTGAGTGGAGAGTATTTGTCCACACAGATATATGGCTTCATTTTAAAAAGCTAAAATTAAAAGGTAGATGAGACAATGGGCCAGGTTTTTTTTGTTTGTTTGTTTGTTTTGCTTTAATTTCTACTTATTTGCTAACCATTCATTTTTTTACTATTTTTTACTTTTACAGCTAAAAAATAAGTTTAGGAGAAAGAATATGGCTTAGTTTTGACTTAATTGGTATGTAAAGAAAACAAAATTTTCATTGGGCTTAGAGTTGAAAAACTTGGCTTTATGAATCTAGAATAAACTGTTTTGACTGAAATAATTCTGTGCCTTGTCTTTTAAATCATCTTTTTTCTCTCTTGTGGTCTGAAACAGATACAAGAAAGATTGGAGACCTGTGTGCCTGGCAATTGCCTTGTTGAAAGGAAGCCCTCAGCAAAAGTTGGTTGATGGTATGCTAAACCCATTACTACTGGCTCTTTTCCCAAAATAAAACAAAACAAACAAAATTAGAGGTTTAAATCTAACCCTACCAAGGAGAGTCTCTAAATATCATCCTTGTTCCTTACCAGTAGTATTTGCTCTTGAATGTCATAGAACTAAACATTGGTAGTGGCATTAATTATATTAAATCTGTGATTAATTTATTCTTAATCAACAGACACAAAATGCTTCTGGAAGGTCATCTATGTAAAAGTTTTCACATTTGGAACTTTCTCAGATGGTGTCCTTTTTGTCTCTTCCTTCGGCTAATTTTCATTTGCATTATTTCTCTGTGATAAACTGTAACCATAAGTATAATAGCTTTCAGTGATTTCTATGAATCCTTCCAGCAAATTATCAAACTTAAAGGTGGTTGTGGAAGCTCCTGAGCTTTCAGTTAGTGTTGGAAGTGGGAGCACTCCTGGGGACTGTGCCCTCAAACTTTGTAGTTTGACTAACTCCAGGCACATAGATAATTTGAATGTGGCCAAATTTGGCCCTCAGGCCATAGTTTGCCAAGCCTGTTCTAGCTCATTAAAATAGCCATGCGACATCAATGTACATATAATTTGTTGTGACTCATGTAAAATTCATAATTGTGTGCAAACAAGCTGTAATATTCTACCACTCTGCAATTGTCAAAATGTGCAGATATTGTGTATATATATATATATATTTGTGTGTTTGTAATATATATAGTATGTGCACTCCCTTCTTTGTGTCCATCTCTAATTATGTTTCTAAAACATGCCTTTGAAGAACTACAGTACTTTGTAAATCAAATTGTTTCCCACAGTGCTGTCGTAGTAAGCAAATAATCCCCTCAGCATGTGTTTAGGAGTATTAAGCAACATAATAGGAATCCTGACATGCCAAAAAAATCACAGAAGCACTGGGTTATTAACAATCTTGAGTGTTCTAGAATTTTCCTAGGAAACAGGAGGACTTTGTACCTTTGATCCATAAACAGAGACTCCAAACATCTGCTTTTGACATTTAAACATTAGTCTACATGTCTTGATGGCCAGCAAGTCCCTCCAATCTTGTCAAATACATTATAGGAAAAAATCACATGGGGAGCAGTCTGCGTTCATTTTAAATGTAGTTTTCTTTTGATGTAGCAAAAGTCAATGTTCTATTCTTGTCATATTCTTTCTCAATATTAGACATTTTCAAAAAGGTAATAATCTTACAATTTTATTACAGTTATCAACCATGGGTAATTTATTCCTTCAAATGAATTTTCTATGGCATTAATAAGTCTAAAGTACCGCAAGCTACTACCATTTAATTACCAAGTTATTCTAGCCGGCATGAGTGACTCTTTCTACGTGACTGACTTACTCTAACTAAAATATCTACTGGACAGATAGTCAATCCCTTCTATAATATTAGAATATCTGCCCACCCCTTAACCAATTTCCTCTCCTTGGAATATTATGGAGAAGCTGTTTCCCACTGACAATAACATCCACTTGCACGTTAGCTATTGCCTGGCATGTGAAAAACACTCTCCACTCAGCCATGATGCCCACTCAGTTTTCTGACAACTACTACCAACTTGACTTCAGGGGAGAGGGAAGAAGGGGGGAAACTCACACTACTACATGACTCTGTTTTAACTATGAATACAGGCCCATTCCTTAGAGCTACACAACTTAGATAACAGTCGACAGCAGGACTTAAAATTTTACTTGAAAATGTTAAAGGGGAATTAAAACATACAAAAGAAAAGATATAAAATGGAAATTTAGATATTTGTCCTAGAGTCGATCAGCCATTGTCTTGCACTGAGATCCCCTGCAGCCGTTTCTTTCTTTTGCCTTTAGTATGTCACGAGTGACCAATGCCATGTTATCTTTCATAGTCATGAATCATTATCATGTCCTTCTTACCCTGTCAGGACCCACTGCCACCAACCAAGAGAAAGGGTGAAGTCCTCTCTTCTCCTAGTCCAAGGCCTTCTTTATTTCTTCCTCCAAAAAATTGACAATGGGTCTACCATTTTCTGTGAGACTTCCCCACCTTCATTCCTAGGGATCCTTTGTTCCCCATAACCTATACAAAGTAAACCCAGTAGTTGATAGTACTTTTCCCAAACTTGGGAAATTCAATTATAAATGGCATCGTATGTGAGACATTAACCATCCAGCCTGTAGTAAGCAGCCATGGTCCAGTGCAGTTTCATTTCAGTCTTTCTTTCAGTATGCAGTGAGGAGGAAATTAGACCTATGTGCTCCCTCTGGCCTGGTCCTAGCCTCATGATTTCCTGTGAGGAAATGGCTGAATAAAAAGGCACTCGTCTCTCAGAAACAATTATTTTTGAATTAGTAGAAAGATTTTTTCCCTTTAACTCTGTAGTACCCTCATTCTAGAAAGACATAATGCAATTTATTTGTTAAACAAAATTTAATAACTCAATCAGAAACATCTGCTTTCCATTTGATGTGTCCATAAGAAAACTGGCAAGGTACTTGTTTAAAACAATATGATTTTAAAAGTTCACCAAAGTACCCAGACTCAGGAAAAAGAGGAGGGTGATTCCAGATTCAAGCACAAATTTAAACTTCTGTGGATGCAGAAGCTGCTTACCGCCTTCCCACCCGGTTTTCAAGTTTCAGTAGTTTTCCCTGAGCCACCAGTTACACTGGCGTGTGATTATGTGCCTGCTGAGCCTTGGTTGGCGGAATTCTCTAGTGGTTCAGTTGTCCAGAAGATCAGTTAGTGATACAGAGAATCCAAAGTCCAGAAACCCTAGTTATAATGAGGAACATGTTTATGTTTTCTATTTCAAATAGTACGTACTTCTTTCCTAACAATATTCTGTTTAATTTATTCTGCTTAAAAATGCTCATAACACACTTTCACCATAGAGATGGCTGAAAAAATATAACCACATTGTTATTGTACGGATTATTCAGACAACATGTGTAAAATGAAGCAGAAATATTATTAAGTGGAAACTATTGAAAATTAAGCACTATTATATTTGGAGAGCAATTATAGTAGCGTAGACTATGTAAGGCCCTCAATGTGGTCCAATTTGTCTATGAAAGAGCTTCCTGGACCATAATACGTCTATTTTTTTAGTCATTATGAAGAAACATTGTCAAGACCAAAACCATAAAATGTATTTTTTTAAAAAGCACTTTTGGAGGTTTATAGATTAGTTTTCTCTTTTCTAATTCATTTAGGTCTACAACTTTTATTACTTTTATTTTTTCTTTTTTGAGACAGGGTCTCACTCCTTTGCCCAGGCTGGAGTGCAGTAGTATGATCACAGCTCACTGCAGCCTCAACTTTCCAGATTCAGGTGATTCTCCCACCTCAGCCTGCCAGGTAGTTGGGACTACAGGTGTGTGCCACCATGCCTGGCTAATTTTCTGTGTCTTTTGTAGAGATGGGGTTTTGCCATACTGCCCAGGCTGGGCTTGAACTCCTGGGCTCAAAGTGCTGGGATTACAGGCATAAGCCACCCTGTCTGGCCTAATTTTTAAAATATTTTTCACATTCTTAAGATGATGCTTAGATTTTAATTTTTTTTTTTTTTTTTTTTTTGAGACGGAGTCTCGCTCTGTCGCCCA
>NW_016812027.1:151718-155984 GCF_001698545.2 Rhinopithecus bieti
GGCTGGAGTGCAGTGGCCAGATCTCGGCTCACTGCAAGCTCCGCCTCCCGGGTTCACGCCATTCTCCTGCCTCAGCCTCCCGAGTAGCTGGGACTACAGGCGCCCGCCACCTCGCCCAGCTAGTTTTTTGTATTTTTTAGTAGAGACGGGGTTTCACAGTGTTAGCCAGGATGGTCTCGATCTCCTGACCTCGTGATCCGCCCGCCTCGGCCTCCCAAAGTGCTGGGATTACAGGCTTGAGCCACCGCGCCCAGCCAGATTTTAATTTTTTTAATAATAAAAGCATTTGCATCTATAAATTGGCCTCTAAATATAGGGACACTTTCATGTATTTTATTATCATTAATATTCAGATGATCTGTAATTTCCAGTTTAATTTTCTTTTTTTTGACCCAATAGTTATTTAAAAGAGTGGTTTTTTTATTTTAAAGTGGTAAATTTAGTGCATTTTGTGATCTGAAAATGTAGCTGATATAAATTATATCTTCTGCACTATTTTGTTTTGGCTTACAATACAATTTTTTTGGAAACCTTCACATCAATGTGAAAACATAATTATTCACTGCTTACATGGTACATATATAATTTTTAAATAAAGAAAAGTGTATTACTCATGCTCAATGGACTCAACACAGATTTGAATTGGTAGAGGAAAGAAGAATTAATCAGTGAATTGAAAGAATGAATCAATTGAGATTACCCAGTCTAAGGAATGAAAAAGAGAGAGAGAAAAGGAAGTAAAACAAACAGATCCTAAGATACCTATGGACACCATCAAGCATACCAACTTACACTTAATGAGAGTCTTTAAAGGATAGAAAAAAAGAAATAGAAAAAATAACAAAAACTAACCAAATTTGTTGAAAAACATTAATCTACACACCCAAGAAGTGCAATAAACTCCAAGTAGAATAAACTCAAAGAGATCTAAATCTAGACACATCATAGGCAAATTGTCCAAAGACAAAGAGAGAATCCAGAAAGCAGCAAGGGAAAAACTGACTCATCAAGTACAAGGAATACTCAATGTAATGTACCATTTACTTCTCATCAGAAACTATGGAGGCCTGAAGGCAGTGGGATGACATATTCAAGATGCTGAAAGACAGACTGTCAAACAAGAATTCCAGTGGCTCATGCCTGTAATCCCAGCACATCGGGAGGCCAAGGAGGGTGGATCACTTGAAGTCAGGAGTTCGAGGCCAGCCTGGCCAATATCCTGAAACCCCGTCTCTACTAAAAATACAAAAATTAGCTGGGCATGGTGGCGGGCACCTGTAATCCCAGCTACTTGAGAGGCTGAGGCACAAGAATCACTTAAACCTGGGAGGTAGAGGTTGCAGTGAGCTGAGATCGCACCACTGCACTCCAGCACCACTGCACTCCAACCTGCATGATAGAGCAAGACTCCATCTCAAAAACAAACAAAAAACAAACAACAACAAAAAGGAAAGGCTGTTGACCAAGAATTCTATGTCCAGCAAAACTACTCTTTAAAAATGAGGGCCAGGCGTGGTGGCTCATGCCTGTAATCCCAGCATTTTGGGAGGCCAAGGTGGGTGGATGACAAGGTCAAGAGATTGAAACCATCCTGGCCAACATGGTGGAACTCCGTCTCAACTAAAAATATAAAAATTACCTGGGCATGATGGTTCATGCCTGTAGTCCCAGCAACTTCAGAGGCTGAGGCAGAAGAATCACTTGAACCCGGGAGGCAGAGGTTGCAGTGAGCCGAGATTGTGCCACTGCATTCCAACCTGGTGACAGAGTGAGACTCTGTCAAAAAAACAAAAACAAACAAACAAAACGCAGATTTCTCATTAGCACACCTCCCCTCTAAAAAACAGAAAGTGGAGTTCATGATGAAACAAAGGGCACTGGATAGTAACTCAAATTCACCCAAATAAATTAATAGCACCAGGAAAGGTAACTACATAGGTTAATATGCAAGAGTTTATGTAACTCTTTTCCTTTCCTATCTTATTTAAAAGATAATTGCATAAAGCAATAACTACAAAACTGTGTTTATGGGCTTATAATGTATAAATATGTAATCTATATGACAATAATAGCGCAAAGAAAGAAGATCAGAATAGAGCTGTATTGGGGCAAAGTTTTTGTATACTATTAAAATTAAGTTGCTGTTGATCCAAATTAGATTGTTATAAGTTAATACATTAATTGTAATTCCCAGGGCCACCATTTTTAAAAACTCAAAAAAAAAAAAAAAAGATATCGTGAAAGAAACAAGGCATGAAATGATGCTCACCATTAGTTATTAGGGAAATGTAAACCAAAACCACAGTGACATACCACTTCAGACCTACTAGGAAGGCTATAATCAAAAGGATGGACAATACCAGTGTTGACAAGATGTGGAGAAACTGGAACCCTCATATATTGCTGGTGGGAATGTAAAATTGTGCAGTCCCTCTGGACAATAGTTTGGCAGTTCCGCAAATAGCTAAATATAGTGCTGCCGTATAACCCAGCAATTCCACTCACGGGTATACACCTGTAATCCTAGCACATTGGGAGGCCGAGGTGGGCAGATCACAAGGTCAGGAGATCGAGACCATCCTGGCTAACACAGTGAAACCCCGTCTCTCCTAAAAGTAGAAAAATTAGCCAGGCATGGCAGTGGGCGCTTGTAGTCCCAGCTGCTCAGGAGGCTGAGGCAGGAGAATGGCATGAACCTGGGAGGCGGAGCTTGCAGTGAGCTGAGATCGTGCCACTGCACCTCCAGCCTGGGTGACACAGCCAGACTCCGTCTCAAAAAATAAATAAATAAAATAAAAACAATACATATAGCTGCTTTTAATAGTTTGCCTGTACCTACTAGTAGTGACTGAGCTTTTAGTCTGGGCAAAGCAGATTGCCGTATACCATTCTCAAGTGTGTGCTTTCCATGAAACGAGGTTAGAAAATATGTGAAGTCGTTGATGTGTGACCATGGTGCTTCAGTCCTATGTCACATCTCCCCAGCATTGTTATCTTTGGATCTTTGGGAAAGTGCTAATCCACCATATATAATGATAATACTTTCTCTTTTCCTTTCTTTCCCCCCGCACACCTTTTTTTTTTTTTTTTTTTTTTTTTTTTTGAGACAGAGTCTCCCTCTGTCACCCAGGCTGGAGTGCAGTGGTGCAATCTCAGCTCACTGCAACCTCCGCCTCCCCAGCTCAAGCAATTCTCCTGCCTTGGCCTTCCAAGTAGCTGGAACCACAGGTGCCCACCACCACACCTGGTTAATTTTTGTATTTTTAGTAGAGACAGGATTTTACCATGTTGGCCAAGTTGATCTTGAACACCTGACCTCAAGTGATCCACACACCTTAGCCTCCCAAAGTGCTGGGATTACAGGCATGAGTCACCGCACCTGGCCAATGATCATACTTTTTCATGTTATACCTTCTTTTCCCAAAACCTATTTATATACCAGTAAATCAAACTGTGCTATGACACTGCTTTGTCATTTGATTCTGATTCTACATAATAATTTCCCATTTGAAACAACAATTATTTTATCAAGAAGAAACAGCTGCAAACACAGCAGTTCCTCTGAACTACCATTAACTGAATGTTGCCTGCTGTCAAGCCAGATGCTTAGCTGTAAGTACTGAGCTTTCTCTTTAAATGTGCAGGAAGCAGGGAGATGAGCCCGCTGGCTGCACTGCCCTGTGGTGGGAGTCCAGGGCCCAGCCCCTCTGCCGTGCACTGCAGAACTAGAGACAGAATGCCCTTCCTATCACACTCTGCCTTTGACCCTATTCTCCCTGGACCTCCTGCCCCAACTTCAGTAAGTTCTCAGAAGCCAGTTGCATCATCTGAGTTCTATTGTCCATATCTATTATTCCAGAAAATTGTAGTGTTATAAAAAGTTAACAGGGTCAAAATTATTAATGCCTGTGTGTTCACAGCTGCTTTCCCTCTCCCTTCAAGCTAAGTGAAATTATAAAATTATGGAGTTGCTCATCCTCTAGGTATTTTTCCATTTACCTAGGTATTTTTCCATTGATGACACATACAATCAAAATGTCGCTTTATAAAAAGTGCAGGCCGGGCGCGGTGGCTCAAGCCTGTAATCCCAGCACTTTGGGAGGCCGAGACGGGCAGATCACGAGGTCAGGAGATCGAGACCATCCTGGCTAACACGGTGAAACCCCGTCTCTACTAAAAAAATACAAAAAACTAGCCGGGTGAGGTGGCGGGCGCCTGTAGTCCCAGCTACTCGGGAGGCTGAGGCAGGAGAATGGCGTAAACCCG
>NW_016812027.1:157727-166422 GCF_001698545.2 Rhinopithecus bieti
AGACAGAGTCTTGCTCTGTCACCCAGGCTGTAGTGCAATGGCATGATCTCCACTCACCACAACCTCCACCTTCTGGGTTCAAGCAATTCTCCTGCCTCAGCCTCCCGAGTAGCTGGGATTACAGGCACATGCCACCACACCTGGCTAATTTTTTTTAGTAGAGAGGGGTTTCACCATGTTGACCAGGCTGGTTTCAAACTCCTGACCTTGTGATCCACCCTCCTTGGCCTCCCAAAGTGCTGGGATTATAGGCGTGAGCCACTGCACTCAGCCTTATTTCTAGCTCTTTTTAACTAGTATCTTTCTCTTAAGTAAATGTGTACTTTTTTCTGATTTTCTTTTAAATATCCATCTCTGTAGAAACCTCATTAAAATTAAACATAATTAGTTTAAATGCAACCTCTGTGTAACATTCTTTGCTAGAGTGAGAGATTCCTGGAAAACCATCCACTCCAATACTGTCTAGACGGAAAACCGACTCTCAGATTGGCTTTCTACCCTCCACTCCTCACAATCCGCAAGCGGTGCTGTGGCTTCTGTCTCCCTCCCCTCACTCATAGCCTCCCCCTTAAACACACACCCAGTACCACTGCCCTCCTTCAGTGAACTGCTGTTCTTGCAAATGTACTCTCTTCCTGTCTAGTCTCTGTGCTCTCTCACAGTTGCAAGATTAAGTTTTTCAAAAGCTAATCTGGCCTTTTTGCAGCCTTGTTTTAAAATCCTTGAATAGCTCCCCATTATCTACAGGATAAAGTCCAAGCAACTGGCACAGTAAGTTCTTTATTATGGGACACCTATCTATTTCTCTAAGCCCCATTAGTCTTGAAATCACCCTCTCATCTCCTATACTAAGCAATTTCAGTCCCCCTATAACACTCTGGCACGGTGCAATTAACAGATCTAGGTCTTTGCTTATACTTTTCCCTCTGCTGACCACTAATTCATATTTTAAGTTTAGTTTTAGGCTGGGCGTGGTGGCTTATGCCTGTAATCCCAGCCCTTTGGGAGCCAGAGGCAGGCAGATCACCTCAGGGTCAGGAGTACGAGACCAGGCTGACCAACATAGTGAAACCTCATCTCTAATAAAAATACAAAAATTAGCCAGGTGTGGTGGCACACACCTGTAATCCCAGCTACTTAGGAGACTGACGCAGGAGAATCCCTTGAACCCAGGAGGTGGAGGTTGCAGTGAGCCAAGATCATGCCACTGCACTCCAGCCTGGGCAACAGAGTAAGACCCTTTTAAAAAAAAAAGATAGTTTCAAAGGAATATATGAAGGATGTTTCATCTCACCAGAAGTAAGGGAAGTAGAAACTAAAACAATAAATTTTCCACTATCTGACCATCAGAATGTTCAACAATTGACAACATTCTCACCAGGCGAAAGTGTAGAGAACTAGGTACTCTTCTACCAAATTGGTGGAAGTACATATCACTACATGGGTTTTGAAAGACAGTGTGACAGTATTTATCATAATTGTATTTAATAATTCCACTCAGGTATATAGTCTACAGACATACACATGTACATAAATATGTCTGTAGGTGTTCATCTCAGTATTTATAATAGTGCAAATTTGGGAGAAAATTCTAAATTTTTATCCACAGGGAATTGGCTAAAAAAAAAAAAAATGATATTTCCAACTCCTGGATTTTGATATAGAAGAACTGTAATGAAACTATCCCTATGATAAACTGGTAAGTGAAATAAAAAAATTGAAAACAGTATTTATTTTATGGTTTGTATAAAATTAATATGAATATACGTACATAAATACACAAAGGCATATATATGAGCACAGGTAGACGTACAGAAAAAGTTCTGCATACATACAAAGTGCTAAAAGTACTACCTCAAAGTAGAAAAATAACAGGAGCAGGGTAAAGAAAGACTTCTACTATTTATGTACTTCTGTATTTCAATATTTTACATAATTAAGATGCATTCATATGTAACTGGTTAAGAAAATATGTACACCATTTATTATTATTATTATTATTTTTGAGAGGGAGTTTTGCTCTGTCACCCAGGCTGGAGTGCAATGGTGTGATCTCGGCTCACTGCAACCTCTGCCTCCTGGGTTCAAGTGATTCTCCTGCTTCAGCCTCTTTAGTAGCTGGGATTACAGGCACCTGCCACCACGCCCAGCTAATTTTTGTATTTTTAGTAGAGACAGGGTTTCACCATGTTGGCCAGGCTGGTCTTGAATTCCTGACCTCACGTGATCTGCCCACCTCAGCCTCCCAAAGTACAGGGGTTGCAGGCTATGCACCACTTTTTAAAGTTTTGAACAAGGTTTAGCCCAAAGAAGAAGTGAGAGAAGGGTGTTGTAGGAAGCGGGAACAGAATGAATAAAGGAAACAAAAGGACACAGCTCCAGCATTTCCTCCTCTGTAGACCTTCCTCCCCATGCTCAATCATTCCTCCATTCACGGCTACTGCCCTGGGCCCCACCAACTCCTGTAGGTACTCCTAACGCAGAAGCCATAACAATTAATGGCACTTACCTATTTACAAATATGACTCCTTCAACCAGACTGTAAGCTACTTGTAACCCTAGCTTCCAGGACACTGCCATGCAAAGAAAAGGCGGGCATCCAGGAAATTGATAAATGAGCAAATAAATTAATGGATATATAGTAGATGGATGGATATAGAGTCTTCATTAGAAAAGTTTGGTTGTTAAAGTGCAAAATAATTACAATGTACAGCACTTTTCCCCCCTTGCATTGGGGGTAACAATAAATAGCACAGTTTTCAATGACTTGGGGGTCAAAAATATTCCGGGCTAACACCAGCCTAAACCTCTGTAATATTTAGTCACACGAATTCAAAAGGAGCAACACTCTAATGAAGACTCAAATATGACATTAAACACAAGCACTGATGACATACTAAAACAAAGTATGGACTTGTGAATTCATGTAGCCTTTAATGTGCTTTTTACATCATTTATTGCTGCTTCCACCACTCCATTACATGGAGAACGATTCTCTAAATTGCACTTACACGTTCTCAAAGCTACACTGAAATTGTAGTACAAATGCTTTAATATTAAACATCTGAAATTTTATTTTCTAAAAGTGTTTTTTGCTCACTTAATTAGTTTAACCAGTGAAGCTAATTACCACTTGATTTTCATTATAATCTTGATAATTATTGTCCCGAAGTTTTCCTCCCAGGCACATAGTGTGTGCTGGTTTCATTATTCATTTCCTAATATCCCTTGAGATAAGTTTACAAATGATTTACATCTGGAAATCCCGTATGTACTTTTTAACAAGTGATAGTTTTTTTAACCCCTAAACCTCAAGAAAACCGCCTCAGAAAGATCTTTACTGCTACATGCTGTGCTTCTCTAAGAGCTATTGTCACCACAATGGGATAAGTATTTCACATGCTATTAAGTGAAAAAACAGACATAGGATTTGTATGCTAAAACAGTCCCACCTCGCAGGGCGCGGTGGCTCAAGCCTGTAATCCTAGCACTTTGGGAGGCCGAGACGGGCAGATCACAAGGTCAGGAGATCGAGACCACCCTGGCTAATACGGTGAAACCCCGTCTCTACTAAAGAATACAAAAAACTAGCCGGGCGACGAGGCGGGCGCCTGTAGTCCCAGCTACTTGGGAGGCTGAGGCAGGAGAATGGCCTAAACCTGGGAGGTGGAGCTTGCAGTGAGCTGAGATCCGGCCACTGCACTCCAGCCCGGGCGACAGAGCCAGACTGCGTCTCAAAAAAAAAAAAACAGTCCCACCTCTCTTCTAATTGTGAAAACTTCGTTGTGTGAAAAGATGATATTTTACGGAATTATATTGTAGTCAAGATGAGTCAGCATGTTTTGGT
Source organism: Rhinopithecus bieti (assembly GCF_001698545.2). Taxonomy (NCBI): domain Eukaryota; kingdom Metazoa; phylum Chordata; class Mammalia; order Primates; family Cercopithecidae; genus Rhinopithecus; species Rhinopithecus bieti. The sequence continues at coordinate 161,575 of NW_016812027.1, forward strand.
TGTTACCATTTATGGGGCAACTGTGAGTCTTGGCAGTGGCTTGTCGCCTTGCTTGGTGCTTTATTTGGGAGTATTCAGACAACTGGGAAGACTAGATTCAAATACAACTTTGTTCACAAGAGAATTACCTCCACTTGAAAGCTGTTCACTGATTTTGAATGTTAGGTATTTTTGTTAGGAGTGATTTTTGGGAAATTCCCCCCAGGGTGAACTCCAGGGTAGACATCGGGGGCTGGAGTGGGTTAGGAACAGTTGGTCAGCTCAAGGGCCAGTCTCAAAAGGGCTCAGGACCCAACTAACTGCATACATATAGGAATTCTCTGATTTTATGAGAATCACACCATTGCAACCACACCATTGCACTCCAGGCTGGGTGACAGAGAGAGACTGTCTCAAAAATGATAATAATAATAATAGTAATAAATGGTGTACATATTTTCTTAACTAGTTATGTATGAATGCATCTTAATTATGTAAAATATTGAAATACAAAAGTATATAAATAGTAGTCTTTCTTTACCCTGCTCCCGTTATTCTTCTACTTCAAGGTAGTACTCTAGCCTGCAATGCTGGAACCATTTTATTTGCACTGTTCAAATATGGTAATCCCTAGCCACATGTGGCCACTGAGCACTTGAAATATGGCCTGTGTTGGGAACACCCCCCAAAATCGGGCCATAAACTGGCCCCAAAACTGGCCGTAAACAAAATCTCTGCAGCACTGTGACATGTTCGTGATGGCCATGACATCCATGCTGGAAGGTTGTGGGTTTACCAGAATGAGGGTAAGGAACACCTGGCCCACCCAGGGCAGAAAACCGCTTAAAGGCGTTCTTAAACCACAAACAATAGCGTGAACGATCTATGCCTTAAGGACATGCTCCTGCTGCAGATAACTAGCCAAACCCATCCCTTTATTTTGGCCCATCCTCTGTTTCCTATAAGGAATACTTTTAGTTAATCTATAATTTAAGAAATAATGCTTATCACTGGCTTGCTGTTAATAAATACACGGGTAAATCTCTGTTTGAGGCTCTCAGCTCTGAAGGCTGTGAGACCCCCGATTTCCCACTCCACACCTCTATATTTCTGTGTGTGTATCTTTAATTCCTCTAGCACCACTGGGTTAGGGTCTCCCCAGCCTAGCTGGTCTCGGCAGCCTGTAATTGAGGAACTAAACTTTATTTCATTTTCATTGAAATTGCCACATGTGGTTAGTAGCGACCATATTCAATAGTAGCACCAAATAGATTATAAATTGTTTTGGGTAATTTAGTCAATCTCACTGTTGTTCAGGTTTTGTCATCTTGAAAGAGATTAAATGAAAAGACTAAAAGGCAGAAATGAAGTCCACAGGCAAACAGCCCGGGCGGCGCCCTGGGACAAGCCCGGGCGGAGCCCTGGCCTAGTAAAGATCGACCCCGGACGCTAAAACCGATTAGGTTATTCTATAGATTCCAGACAGTTGGTAAGGACAAGTGTTGTGGAAAATCCCTGTCCTGCTCTGTTCTGTTCTAATTACGGTGTCTGCCATATATTCTCAGTCCTGGGCCCAGTACAAACACATTCCTCTATTTGTCCCAACTTCCTTGAGCCCCAACACAAAACACATCCCCCCCATATATCTCAGAAACACCACTCAGAGAGCCCGATAAGGGTCACAACCGTTTGTAGTTTTTACTAAATGCGCTAATGGGAACAAATTAGAAAACTGTTTAAATGTATAACCTTAGAATTTAACCATATTGTGATGCTGCGATCAAAAAATTTCCTTTGTTCCGTCTGTACACTTACCATTATCCTGTATACATCGGGCTATAGAAAAGCGGGCACATGCATCGTTCGGGCACCTCTGGTATGTTGTAGAACGGAGGGACCAAGTTCGGAACTTGCATTAAAGATCCTTGCCGCTGCTTTGACTTCTGACTCTGGTGTCTTCTTCGGGTCGAATAAACGTCTGGGCCTATAACAAGTCGTAAATGGTAATAGTACCTACCTCCCAGGGTTATTTTGAGAATTAAATTAGTTATCCTATCTAAAGTTCTCATAATAATACCTGGTATATAATAATTGTTAGCTTTAATATTTATTATTATAAACATAGCCCCCCCCCTTTTTTTTGCAAGTATTTGCTCCTCTGAGAAAAATCCAGCAAGTTATGGTAATTTGACATTGTCACAGACTGGTTCAGGCCGGGTGCCATGGCTCATACCTGTAATCCCACCACTTTGGGAAGCTGAGGTGGGTGGATCACTTGAAGTCAGGAGTTCAAGACCAGCCTGGCCAATATGGTGAAACCCCATCTCTATTAAAAATATAAAGATTAGCGGTCATGATGGCATGTGCGTGTAATCCCACTTACTCAGGAGACTGAGGCAGAAGAATCACTTGACTCTGGGAGATGGAGGTTGCAGTGAGCCTAGATTGTGCCACTGCACTCCAGTCTGATGACAGAGCCAGACTCCATCTCAAAAAAAAAAAAACAAAGAAAGACTGGTTCAGCCATGGGTATAAGCTGAGGTCGGCTAGAGGTTTCAGGAAAGGTTTTTGAGACTCTTGGTAAAGTACAAATAATTCAAATGATATAGAAATGGATAAAATAAGAAATAAAAGTACCCTTAAGACACACATTTAGCATTTTACCTTTTAGTATACATAGGGTCACTAGATAAAATACAAGGTGCCTCATTAAATTTGAATTTCAGATAAACAATGAATAATTTCTTAGCATAAATTTGTCCCAAATATTGCATGGAACATACTTATACTAATGAATTATTCATTAATTATCTGAAATTCAAATTTAATTGTGTGTCCTATATTTTTATTTATTAAATTGGACAAGCCTAGATATATGGCTTCCAAAACCAATTATATTGTCATTTCTCTGAACTCAGCCAGCCTGGGCTAATTCATAATCCATGTAAAGTTTGACAGAGGAAGATTATTGTCCCATTCTCCCTTATATAATATTATACTAGGAACAGAGAGCACTTAACCTCTCTGGGCCTCAGGCAGTTTGTTTATGAAATGGGTGTTTAATCAGATTGCCCCAGAGGTTTAATATAGAGTAGCAGTTAGGAACATAGGCAGTAGAATCAGACTTTCTAGGTTGAAATCTGAACCCTGTTACCAACTGGGTGACCTCAGGCAAGGTGCTTTGGTTTCTTCCTCGGTATAAAGGGGAATAATTATAACCTATATCACATATGCTGTTGTAAAAGGTAAAGACTTAACATAACTGAAAGTTCTTAGAACAGAGCGTGGCACACAGCAAGTTCTCCAGAAATCTTAGCTCTCATTATTATTCCAGTTCTGATTCAGTTGTTTCTATGCTCTTCAACAGCTTCTCTAAGACTCAAGAGACAAGAGCTCAGATCTGGGGAGGAAAAATGCTGTTAAGAGAACCATTGGGTATGAAGCACAAGTAAACTATTGAGTTATGTATCTGCTAAAAAATAAATTTAGTTGGGAATACCTAAGAGACTAGACTTAAAACATTTGCTTTGAAATTGTAGGGTCTAAAGTATTGCTACTGAAAATCAGACTAGCCATGTGTTCTTGGCAGGCAACCTTGCAATTAATCTCAACTTGGAGTTCTTATCAGATTCTGCTTTTCTACCCTGAAAATGGGCATGATTGTGATCCAAGTTATCATACTAATGGAAGAATAATCTTCACTGATGGAAAGACCTATGCAAATAAATGTATTTAGGGAATGACTAGTGTTTATATGGTCTATTTTTCTTACAAGAAGAAAGAGCTACAACTTGTTAACTTAACCCTGGAGGTGGGGAAAAATCAAATGTCAGGATTCAGAGACTATTGTGTAATCAGTAATTTGGACAGGTTGCAACCTTTTGTTTGGTTTTCAAAAGCTCAGATTCAAAGGCTGAAATGTCAGCTTTTATTTTCCTTTTATGGCAGTTGATTCATTTTCTGCAGAGGCTCAATTTGTTGCCAAAGAGAATCATCTCTAATTTGAATAATTATATACTAAACTGTAGGGTAGAACTGAAATTGGGGTTGATTGAGAGGCCCGGAAGCAGCAAACTCCTCCCTGGCATAAAAATTACAGATTCCTATGTAACAAAACATGGCACTAGAAACAAGCATTTCCAATGAATTAAATTTGTTTTGTAGGAAATAGGCAAAAAGAAAAAAGCTCAATTTCACCCATAATGAGAGAGCAGCAAATTAAAACTATACCCCGATACCATTTTTTTGTTTTGTTTTGTTTTTTTATTTATACTTTAAGTTCTAGGGTACATGTGCACAACGTGCAGGTTTCTTACATAGGTATACATGTGCCGTGGTGGTTTGCTGCAGCCATCAACTCGTCATTTGCATTAGGTATTTCTCCTAATGCTATCCCTCCCCCAGCCCTTGACCCCCAACAGGCCCTGGTGTGTGATGTTCCCTCCCTGTGTCCATGTGTTCTCATTGTTCAATTCCCACCTATGAGTGAGAACATGCAGTGTTTGGTTTTCTGTCCTTCTGATAGTTTGCTGAGAATGATGGTTTCCAGCTTCATCCATGTCCCTGCAAAGGATATGAACTCATCATTTTTTATGGCTGCATAGTATTCTATGGTATATATGTGCCATATTTTCTTAATCCAGTCTATCATCGACAGACATGTGGGTGTGTTCCAAGTCTTTGCTATTGTGAATAGTGCCGCAGTAAACATACATGTGCATGTGTCTTTATAGTAGCATGATTTATAATCCTTTGGGTATATACCCAGTAATGGGATCACTGGGTCAACTGGTATTTCACCACACTATCTTCCACAATGGTTGAACTAATTTACACTCCCACCAACAGTGTAAAAAGCATTCCCATTTC
>NW_016812027.1:169218-174824 GCF_001698545.2 Rhinopithecus bieti
TAGGGTGTCGATTTTAGATCTTTCCAGCTTTCTCTTGAGGGCATTTAGTGCTATAAATTTCCCCCTACACACTGCTTTAAATGTGTCCCAGAGATTCTGGTATGTTGTATCTTTGTTCTCATTGGTTTCAAAGAACATCTTTATTTCAGTCTTCATTTCATTATGTACCCAGTAGTCATTCAGGAGCAGGTTGTTCAGTTTCCATGTAATTGAGCGGTTTTGAGTGAGTTTCTTAATCCTGAGTTATAATTTGATTGCACTGTGGTCTGAGAGACTGTTTGTTGTGATTTCTGTTCTTTTACATTTGCTGAGAAGTGTTTTACTTCTAATTATGTGGTCAATTTTAGAATAAGTGTGATGTAGTCCTGAGAAGAATGTATATTTTGTTGATATGGGGTGAAGAGTTCTGTAGATGTCTATCAGGTCTGCTTGGTGCAGAGCTGAGTTCAAGTCCTGGATATCCTTGTTAACCTTCTGTCTCATTGATCTGTCTAATATTGAAAGTGGGGTGTTAAAGTCTCCCATTATTATTGTGTGGGAGTCCAAGTCTCTTTGTAGGTCTCTAAGGACTTGCTTTATGAATCTGGGTGCTCCTGTATTGGGTGCATATATATTTAGGATAATTAGCTCTTCTTGTTGAATTGATCCCTTTATCATTATGTAATGGCCTTCTTTGTCTCTTTTGGTTTAAAGTCTGTTTTATCAGAGACTAGGATTGCAACCCCCACCTTTTTTTTTTTCTTTCTTTCCATTTGCTTGGTAAATCTTCCTCCATCCTTTTATTTTGAGGCTATGTGTGTCTCTGCACATGAGATGGATCTCAGCACACTGATGGGTCTTGACTCTTTATCCAATTTGCCAGTCTGTGTCTTTTAATTGGGGCATTTAGCCCATTTACATTTAACGTTAATATTGTTATGTGTGAATTTCATGTCATTATGATGTTAGCTGGTTATTTTGCCCGTTACTTGATGCACTTTCTTCATAGCATTGATAGTTTTTACAATTTGGTGTGTTTTTGCAGTGGCTGTACCAGTTGTTTCTTTCCATGTTTAGTGCTTCCTTTAGGAGCTCTTGTAGGGCAGGCCTGGTGGTGACAAAATCTCTCAGCATTTGCTTGTCTGCAAAGGATTTTATTTCTCCTTTACTTATGAAGCTTCGTTTGGCTGAATATGAAATTCTGGGTTGAAAATTGTTTCCTTTAAGAATGTTGAATATTGGCCCCCACTCTCTTCTGGCTTGTAGAGTTTCTGAGAGATCCGCTGTTAGTCTGATGGGTTTCCCTTTGTGGGTAAACCGACCTTTCTCTCTGGCTGCCCTTAACATTTTTTCCTTCGTTTCAACCTTGGTGAATCTGACAATTATGTGTTGGAGTTGCTCTTCTCAAGGAGTATCTTTGTGGTGTTCTCTGTATTTCCTGAATTTGAATGTTGGCCTTCCTTGCTAAGTTGGGGAAGTTTTCCTGGATAAAATCCTGCGTAGTGTTTTCCAATTTGGTTCCATTCTCCCCATCACTTTCAGGTACACCAATCAGACGTAGATTTGGTCTTTTCACATAGTCCCATATTTCTTGGAGGTTTTGTTCATTTATTTTTACTCTCTTTTCTCTAAACTTCTCTGCTCACTTTATTTCATTAATTTGATCTTTAATTACTGATATCCTTCCTTCCACTTGATCGAATCAACTGTTGAAGCTTGTGCATGTGTCACAAAGTTCTTGTGCCATGTTTTTAGCCCCATCAGGTCATTTAAGCTCTTCTCTACCCTGTTTATTCTAGTTAGCCATTTGTCTAACCTTTTTTCAAGGTTTTTTACCTTCCTTGTGATGGGTTAGAACATGCTCCTTTAGCTCAGAGAAGTTTGTTAATACTGATCTTCTGAAGCCTACTTCTGTCAACTCATCAAAATCATTCTCTGTCCAGCTTTGTTCCATTGTTGGTGAGGAGCTGCAATCCTTTGGAGGAGAAGAGGCGATCGGGTTTTTAGAATTTTCAGCTTTTCTGCTATGGTTTCTCCCCATCTTTGTGGTTTTATCTACCTTTGGTCTTTGATGTTGGTGACCTACAGATGGGGTTTTGGTGTTGATATCCTTTTTGTTGATGTTGATGTTATTCCTTTCCGTTTGTTAGTTTTCCTTCTAACAGTCAGTTCTCTCAGCTGCAGGTCTGTTGGAGTTTGCTGGATGCCCACTCCAGACTGTATTTGCCTGGGTCTCACCAGTGGAGGCTGCAGAACAGGAAATATTACAGAACAGCAAATATGGCTGCCTGCTCCTTACTCTGGGAGCTTTGTCCCAGTGGGACACCTGCCTGTATGAGGTGTCTGTTGGTCCCTACTGGGAGGTGTCTTCCAGTTAGGCTACATGGGGCTCAGGGACCCACTTGAGGAGGCAGTCTGTCCATTCTCAGGGCTCAAACACTGAGCTGGGAGAACCACTGCTCTCTTCAGAGCTGTCAGGCAGGGACATTTAAGTCTGCAGAAGTTTCTGTTGCCTTTTGTTCATCTATACCCTGCCCACAGAGGTGGAATCTATAAAGGCAGTAGGCCTTGCTGAGCAGCATTAGGCTCCACCCAGTTTGAGCTTCTCTGCCACTTTGTTTACTTACTCAAGCTTCAGCAATGGTGGACACCCCTCCCCCCACCAGGCTGTAGCCTTGCAGGTGAATCTGAGACTGCTGCCCTAGCAGTGAGCAAGGCTGCATGGGCATGGGACCTGCCAGTTGCTAAGACCATGGGAAAAGTGCAGTACTTGGGCATAAGTGTCCCATTTTCCCAAGTACAGTCTGTCATGGCTTCCCTTGTCTAGGAGAGGGAAATCCCTGACCCCTTGCACTTCCTGGGTGAGGCGACACCCACTCTGCTGCAGCTTTCCGTATGTGGGCTGTACCCACTGTCCAACCAGTCCCAGTGACATGAACCAGGCACCTCAGTTGGAAATGCAGAAACCACCCATCTTCTGCGTCCATCAATCACGCTGGGAGCTGCAGATCAGAGCTGTTCCTATTTGGCCATCTTGGAACAGAAAACAAACAAACAAACAACAATAACAAAAAAACAGATACTATTTTTTAATCTATCAGTTTGACAAAACTCTGAAAGTTTGACAATGCATGCTACTGGCAAGGCTGTTGGGAAACAAGTCCTCTCATACTTATTAATGACATAAATTGGTACCCAGTCTGTGGGAAAATTCAGCAAAATCTATCAAAATTACATATTAAAACATAAGACCTTTGATCCAGCAATCGCACTTATAGGGTTTTATCCTAAAAAATGCCTGTGCTTCTATAAAATAACATACACAGTGTTTTCAAAAAAATTGAAAACAATTCACATGCCACAGAATTCACCATTTTAAAGTATACAATTCAGTGATTTCTAGTATATTCACAAGGTTATGAAGCCATCACCACCATCTAATTTCAGAACATTTCATAATTCCCACCCCTAATCCTAAGGAACCACTAATTTACTTTCTGTCTCTATGGATTTGCCTATTCTGGACATTCCATGCAAATGAAATTATACAATATGTAGCCTTTTATGTCTGGCTTATTTCACCTACTGTAATGTTTTCAAGGCTCATCTGCATTGTAAGATATGTCAATACTTCATTTGTTTATGGCTGATTAATATTCAATTATGTAGATATACCACTTTTTGTTTATCTACTCATCAGCTAATGAACATTTAAATTGATTCCACTTTGTGACTACTGTGAACAATGCTAATTTGTGAACATTTGTGCACAAGCTTTTGTGAGAACATGTTCTCAATTTTCTTGAGTGTATGCCCAGGAGAAGAATTTTGGGGTCACATGGTAAATCTGTTTAACCAAAAGGCTATTTCTTTTTCTTTTTTGTTTTTTGTTTTTTTTTGTTTTTTGAGGTGTTTTCTTGCTCTGTCATCCAGGCTGGAGTGAAGTGGCACTATCTCGGCTCACTGCAACCTCTGCCTCCTGGGTTCAAGCAATTCTCCTCCCTCACCCTCCTGAGTAGCTGGGATTACAGGAGTGCACCACCATGCCCAGCTCATTTTTGTATTTTTAGTAGAGACAGGGTTTTACCATGTTGGCCAAGCTGGTCTCAAACTCCTGATCTCCTGTGATCCACCCACCTCAGCCTCCCAAAGTGCTGGGATTACAGGCATGAGCCACCATGCCCAGCCCCAAAAGGCTATTCCTTGTCGCATAATTTATAACAGCAAAACCACATTGGAACAACCAATGCATTCATCAATAGAGGACTGGTTAAATAAACTATGACACATCCACACAATGGAATACTGGATGCCCTTAAAATCAAGAGAATGATTTCTATGCACTGATCAAGAATTTTAAGATATATTAACTTAAAAAAAAAACAAAAAACAAAAAACAAGGTGCAGAAGAGTTTGTATCCAGTTTTAACTTTTGTATAAGACAAACATAAAGGAACATTTACAGGATGCACAAAAAACTATGAGAATTATTAGACAAAAGGGCAAAAAGTGGATGCGTTATTTCTGATATTAATATATATCTTTTAATTTTGTTTTTAAATCAGGTAAATATATTATCCATTCAAAATAAAATTTTAAAAATTTTTATAGAATATGCAGTGATGAGAGTTACTATTTGTTTGAGGTGATTCCAAGCCGGGGCTGATCTGGGAATACCACCCCACAGTGCTTCAGATTAAGAGGGTATTATTTGGCTGGGTGTATCATGCCTATAATCTCAGTAGTTTGGGATGCCAAGGCAGGAGAATTGCTTGAATCCAAGGATTCAAGAACAACCTGGGCAACGTAGGGAGATCCCATCTCTACAAAAAATAAAAAAGTAGCTGGGCGTGGTAGTGTGTGCCTGTAGTCCCAGCTATTCACAGGGGTTGGGGTGGGAGGATTGCTTGAACCCAAGATCTCGAGGCTGCAGTGAGCCATGATCACACCACTGCACTCAGCCTGGGTGACAGAGTGAGACCCTATCTCAATTTGAAAAAAAGAAAGGAGGCACTGTTTTAAGTTAGCAATGAAATGATATTGTATAGTTAGTTATAGATATGATTTGTAGATATGTTTTAAATTTTTCAAAAATTTAATCAAATTCAATTATTTAACCAAAGGCTAAGACCATAAGAAAAAGATGTGGCATAAAAGATTGATCAGTTTCTAAGAGAGTTTTGAAATATGAAACATCAACATTAGAATGTTTTGGAGTATTTGCTAAAAACAAAGACCTCTCAGACCAACTGAGGCAGACTTTCTAGATCTTGAGCCCAGGATTTGGCATTTTAAAGTCCCCAGATTATTCTTCTGCACTTAAAAATATGAGAACCTTTGGCCTATTAAAATACACAAAATGATTATTTTAAGTTAACAGTTAATACCTAGTGTACTTCATGTTAGTTACATTATCTCCTGAAATTTTTCCATGAGATAATTCCACAGACTGGTTATCTTTTAAAAACATGTGAGTTTTCTCCCATTCTGTAGGTTGCCTGTTCACTCTGATGGTAGTTTCTTTTGCTGTGCAGAAGCTCTTTAGTTTAATTAGATCCCATTTGTCAATTTTGGCTTTTGCTGCCGTTGCTTTTGGTGTTTTAGACATGAAGTCCTTGCCCATGCCT
>NW_016812027.1:176410-217035 GCF_001698545.2 Rhinopithecus bieti
GGGGAGGGGGGAGGGATTGCATTGGGAGTTATACCTGATATAAATGATGAATTGATGGGTGCTGACGAGTTGATGGGTGCAGCACACCAACATGGCACAAGTATACATATGTAACAAACCTGCACGTTATGCACATGTACCCTAGAACTTAAAGTATAATAAAAAAAAAAAAAAGAAACAAAACATGTGAGTTTAAGCCAGATGTGGTGGCATATACTTGTAGTCTCAGCTACTTAGGAGGCTGAGGCAAGAGGATTGCTTGAAGCTCAGGAGTTCAAGTCCAGCCTTGGCAACATAGCAAGACCCCATCACTATAAGCAAAATCATATGAGTTTAACCTAATGTTGAGGGAAACTGTGTGGAAACAACTTCAGGACTCCTAGATCCATGAAAATAAGGACTGGGTCTATCAGGCTCAGAAGCATTTCCCTAGCATCAAGGTCAGTTTCTATGTCTTAGGCATCATCTAAAATATTTTACAAATTCTCTTCATCTCACGTAGGTCCTAATGGTTAATTTAGCTTTAGACTAACAAAAGATGGTGGTGGTATGTGAAAAGGTTCTGAGAACAAGAAGGGGAAGCAAATATCTCACTAGAGTTCTCTACAGCAGTATGAAAAGCCAGTTATCTTTTCTTGACTTTAATCATAAAATAACATTAATATACAGAAAACTAGGTAGAAAAATACAATGTAAAATCTGAAAACCACAATAGAAATTAGTTAGGCTGAAGCTTCTGTTTTACAAATGAGATCAAGTGACTGGCACAGGTTTATAAATGTTGAATTCATGGAACTGGGATCTCTGAAGTTTTTCTCTGGTTGGCAGTGTCCAAAATTCAAACATGAATCATGAAATAAAGCACGGAGAAGTCCAAGTCTCTCATCTTATCAGTGAGGAGGTGAAGGCCTAGGAAAGTAAAGTGGTCGAGTTAGGACGTGAAAGTAGTTCTTTTGACTCTAATCCCTGTTTGTCTCTTGACATCACCCTATCTCTATCTAGTCACCAACATGAGCATTTTCCAAAAGAGTCACTCTCATACTTCAAACCTTCAAACTGGTCCACGCCCAGTTGGGCTTACTAGAGCCAACTTTCATAATGTCCTACCTAATCTAACATTTTTTGTATCATTAAGATAGATAGTATAAATTATTTGCATATATATTGTAATGTATAAAATAATATAAAAATTCCCCCAAATTTAAAATTGCCTATTTGTAGGAGCCCCCCCCCCCCCATTTATTTATTTATTTTTTGAGACGGAGTGTTGCTCTGTCACCCAGGTTGGAGTGCAGTGGCGAGATCTCAGCTCACTGCAGCCTTTGCCTTCCGGGTTCAAGCAATTCTGCCTCAGCCTCCTGAGTAGCTGGCACTGCAGGTGTGTGCCACCACAACTGGCAAATTATTTGTATTTTCAGTAGAGACAGGGTTTCACCATGTTGGCCAGGATGGTCTTGATCTCCTGACCTCATTATCTGCCTGCCTCAGCCTCCCAAAGTGCTGGAATTAAAGGGGTGAACCACCGTGCCAGGAGGAGGCCCACTCTTAATCTGAGCTCAGCACTGCAGAAAGACGCACATGGAAGAGTGAGGATGGGAGCCCAGCCCATGAAGTTAAGTCAACTTTTATGACTCATAGAGAAACATTCTTTGTAAGTCATGTTTCATTATACTATTTTATGTTTGTGTATGTTTGGAATTTTTCATAATAAAAGCCTTTTAAAAAAAGAGATAATTGTGAAACCTGGTAACTTATTTGAAATTCACCATAGCGAAATTGGTGGTCAGAGAAAGCTTTGTAGACAAATTGAAATTTAAGCTAGGTTTTAAAGGAAGGGGACTGGAGAAGAGGCACTAGGGAGTATCAGGTAGTGGTAATCAAATTCAATTCCATAAAAAGATACTGAGCATGATACGCCATATCTAACAGGAGTAAATTTAGCTGGCTTCAAAGAGGTGGAAGTTTATTTCTCACTCATGCAAAAGAAGTCCAGAATTGGGCGGAAAGGAATTGACATGCCATCTCCATGGTGTCCCCAGGGAACCTCAGAATGTGCTTTCATCTCCAGCCTTGCCATCCATCCTCAAGATCATCTGATGGGGCAAGATGGCTGCTAAAGCTACAGGCATCACTCTACATTTCATGAAGCGAGGGTGAGGTTGGAAGAGAAAAATTTCACAAAGCATTTCCATTTACACATTACATGTTCTACATACTGCCTAATCACATGCACATCCTTAGCTGCAAGACAGGCTGAAACAGCCTCTGCTGAGAATATACTCAGCTAAAATTCAGGATTCTGTTATAAGGAAGAAGGAGAGAATGAGTATTTGGTAGGCAAAAACAATCCCTGCCGCATTATGCTTTGTAGGAAGTATAAAATGGTAGGTAAAAGTGCTGGATGGGGTAACAGAGGCCAGATGTGGAATGCAGACCTTGCCACTTATTTGTTATGTGACCTCGGAAGAGTTGTAAATAAAACTCTCTAAGCATCAGATTCTTCATCTGCAAATAAAAAGGGATTTGCTAATAAGAGAAAATAAGGTGTGTAAGGTAACTGGCACAAAGGAGGTGCTCAGTGAACCCCTGTTATTTTACTCATGATATGTTAGAGATTTAGAGATTAAGAAAAAGATTTTCTCTGCCTATAAGTAATTAGCAAAAATATTGTATTGGAGAAAATAGGCCACTGATACAAGTTGATGGAATTACTAACTCATTATTTTTTCAGTTTTATTAATGGATGAGTTATATTATGGTCTGCAATATTATCTTCAAATATGAAACAAAATGGACTTCATTGCAGTACTTATTCTTTTCTGCAATGCCTTTAATACATAATCTACAGACTTTAACACGTGTTAAATAAAACCCCATTCCCTCTCAATTCACCTGTGCAAACAGAGTAGAAATAGATATATTTCCTATGGGTTTAAGAATGAGATTTCCAAGATTTGGTCTTTTGAGAAGCCATAAAATAAATCCTGAGGGATCACAACATTCTAGATTAAAATAAACATGGAAAAGGAGCTACCTCTAATTTATTTTTTCTTTTTTTGATGGAAGTGAGGGCAAATAGTGGTGGTGCCAATAACGTGAATTCAACTTTTTCTATTAGGAAGTTTAAAAGGGAGGAGAAACTGAGATGTGTGAGAAATTCAGGTTGTAATGAGTTTTCACACTTGTCTCAACTCGATGAGTTTACTAGTCAAAGCGCTTGCCTTTTCCATGATATTTTCACCTCTACTGCTCTCCTTTATAGATTTGCTTCATACAAATTCATTTCTGAAAATGAAAGAGGACAGGGGAAAAAAAAGCGAATGTTAAAGCAATGACAAAATTTTTGTACTTTCACTGGATTTAACTTACCATAAGCCAGATTTAATTTTCTCTTCTGGGACTATGATGACTATTGTGGTTATTATTATTAGGGTAAGAATTAATCTTAGAGTCCCCTAAGTAGGCTCAAACATTATATTGTCTAACTGTCCTTGTGATGTTTGCGATTGTCTCCCTGTGATTACTTCCTCCCTCGTTTCATCCCCCATGCCGAGCTCATGACCACAGACTTCAAGTGCCAGGGTATTCGCTGTTTGTCAAGACAAGCCACTCCTGCTATGATGATTAGAAAGCTCTGAATCTATCTTATCTCTTCCTCTCTCAAATTCCCATTTACTTGTCCTGATTCTCCCTACTGTAGCCATGCAGAAAAAGCCTAATCCCTTTTCTACTTGAAAACCTTTTAAAATATTGAAAGACATACAATTATTACATTACCCAATACCTTATCTCCTCCAGACGTACCTACTTCCTTTAACTGTTCCTACAAACTCTGCTTTTGAGCCTGTCACTTTCCACGTAGCTCTTCTAAGGGAACTCTGGTTTGTCCACCTACACAGACTTGTCAGAATTCTCTGCTGCATATTTAGAGGGCTTCTTACCACACATAAAATGGGTCCTAGGCTTAAGGATTTCAGGTAGACCCAGAGATGTACCACCCAGATCCCCCTTCAAGAAATGGGTTGTTACTCCTGCTCCTGGGAGCACCGTCAGCGAAAAGTCTTGAGCAGTCAGCCATTGAAAGATTGCTTCAGCTGCAGAGAGCTACCATGCCCAAGGTCCTGCCCTTCCCAGGAAGGATCACATCCAGTGACTGATCAAGGTGGGGTATAGATACTTGGCCATTTCTGCCCCATGCAGGACAACTTTTACAGGTGATTTTTACTCCAAAGTTCCTGATACAGGAGTCTGAGTCTGTCTGGCTGAGTCTGCCATTGGTCCTGCAATGTAACTCAACTTCTCCTGCTGCCTAATCCTGCTTCCTCCCCCTCCCTTCCATGGTGGTTGATCACAAGGCACTCCATAACAAACACAGAATTCTCAGTCTGCTTGCTGAGGAACTCAGCATGCAATAGGACCTCTAGTTCTTGCATCACATAGAATAAAGCATTTTATTTCAACTTGCATCTCAATACCATATGACAATCCTATTTTTTGTCCTTGGGTCATTAATTTATTTGCAAACTGGGTTTTCATTGTCTTCTCCTTTCCTCCCCTCTGAAAGAGTTGCCTCTGCTAATCTGCAAACCTATGGGGGCAACCAGAAAAGTAGGTCTTACTAGCACAAGTTTGACTTTTCTAGCATAAGCCTTTGTCTGAAATAGCTTCCATTTGTCTCCCCAGATTCATTCTTCACCCTGCCCTCTGCCTCAGGAAGATCATCTTTCTGGATTCTATCATTTAACTCATGTGCCCTCTGGCTTCCTGTAGGATTTGGCCAACAAGGAGTCCCAGCAAGAGAAGGAAGAAGACAGGAAAGTGAGGTCAGAGTATTCTTTTCCCCTGGCTCCCTCTCTAGGAGTTTGTCTTGGACTGAGTGTTTCACTTGACTAACCGATATGTTCCTCTTCTTCGAGGTTCTAGTCATCTCTCCCTCATCTTATCCCATCAGTCTTCAGGTTCTTGCAATTTACATGTGGTTCTTCTATAACTCAACTTCTTCCTTGCTAATAAACCCCCTTTGAATGATTTTATCTTAGTTTAAGAGTACAACCTCTTTCCTATTGGTACCCTGACTAATACAATCTACCCTGGACTTAGATGTTTACGGTGAATTATCTCCATGGACTCACTCTTTCTCTTTTTGATTTGGCTATGTTAACTTCTGCTTCTTCATAGCACTTTTTTCAAGCTTCTCAATCTAACACCACTTACCTCTCCCTCAGGAAAACTCTATCCCATTCCATAGGAGAGGGTTTTACTGCTTTATTCCTTCTGCTGACTTAACAAAATCACATGAGGACTTCAGGACAAACAAGGCTTAGGAAACTGCCATGTACTATGGGAGCTCAAAGGAGAATTTCTGAACCTAAGCCAAGCAAGAGGATAATGAGAAAAGTCTTGGAAGCAGTTCTAACTAAACTGAGTTTGGATAGACAAGTAGGCAATAGCCAGAAGTCAGCCAGGATGGAGAGGTGGAGGATGTTCCAGGGAGACGGGACAGCATTCTCAGAAGCCTAAGAAAAAGAGGAATTCAGTGTGTCTGAAGAACAGAGTAAACATCTTTGCAGGATGGGGCGCAGAAGGAATATCATAGTTGATGTGGTCACTGTATTTATAACTCCACCCAACTCAAGCCCCCTCATGTTCAACAGCTGATCTTTGTACTGTTTAACCAAGAAAATACAGCTGTGAATCATCTCCACTTTCTGCTCACACTCGCAAAGTCATCTATGTTTTTACTCATCCTTCCTTTCTTCCCTGTTATTCAAAGCTATCACCTTCACCCATGTCTCAATTTTAGCAGGAAAGGTAGAAAGAGGGAGACTAGTCAGGGGCTGCGCAGTCATCCAGGTCAGGAGTTGGCAAACTATGGCCTGCTGGCCAAATCTGGCCCAATGCCTGTTTTTGTAAATCAAGATTTGCTGGAACACAGCCACACCTATTCATTTAAGTATTGTCTATGGCTGCTTCAGGCCTTCAAGAACAGAGCTGAGTATTTGCAACAGAGACTTTATAGTCTGCAAAGCCTAAAATATTTACTATCTGGCCCTTTATGGACAAAACTTGCTGGCTCTGATCCAGATGAGTAACCCAGGTGACAGAGGATGGCAAATTGTATTTGATTAGTAGTGGCAGTGGGGTGAGGAGTGATCAAATTCCAACAAATGTTGTAAGAAAGGTCTACTGGATTTGCTAATGGATTGGACATGAAACACAAAGGAAGGAGAGGACACAAGAATGACTGAAGTTTTGGCCTGAGCAACCGGGAAGAATAGATTTTATCATTTGCTACCATGGGAAAAGGCTGTAGAAAAAAGTTGATTGAGGTAGTAGATAATAAAGTGTTTAGTTTTGTACATGTTTGGGCCTAAATTTGAAATGCCTATTTAGACATTTACATGGAGATGTCAAATAGGTAGCTGGATATATAAAAGAAGATTTCAAGGGAGGTGTCAGGGCTAGAAATATCAATTTGAAAGTTGTCAGTTTATGTTATTTACAACCATGTGATGGAATGAGATAATTTAGTAATGGACCGCAATGACAGAAGACTGAAAACTGAGCTTGAGGTACTTGGGAATTCAGATGTTGGGGATATAAGGAGGAACTAGAAAAGGAGACCAAGTAAGTAAGTGAGTCAGGTGAAAAACCAAGAGAGATAGTGAGCCAGATGCCAAGTGAAGAAAGCGTGTCAAAGAGGAAAGAGTGATGAACTCTCTAAGTTGATCAAAGGGCTTATGGGAACAATAAATGTTTCATGGCCACTCTCAGGAGGATGGTGAAGGGGAAAGGCTAACACAGTCCTTGAACTGGTCTTGGGACAGAGTCAGGCAATGCCAATGAAAGGCTGGGTAACCAAAGTGAGGTGAAGGGAGGTGACAGGTTTCAGGTGGACATACCGCTTTGTCCTGCCAAAAGTGGTACAACCAGAAGACCAGAGTGTGACCTTTTTCTCCAACTAAGGACAATACTCTGTTTTCGTATCTATTGGGGCCTAATTCCAGGCTTTCTGGTTTATTTTATTCGTATTTTTCTTTTCATATTCTAGAACTATATTATTTTGGTTACTGTAACTATAAAATGTTTTAATATTTGTTAGAGCTAGACTCCCCTCACCACCCTTCCTTCTTCAGAGCAATGACCTCTGAATTTTACAGACACTTTTAACATCACTAACATGTATTCTTAGCAGCTATGTACTGATTTCATTTGACTTTCATGGTAATTCTGGATGATAGGTATTATTGCAGTTCTTATGATGAAAAAACTGAAGTTCAGAAAAGTTAAAAATTGTGTTCAGGCTGGGCATAGTGGCTCACGCTTGTTATCCCAGCACTTTGGGAGAATGAGGCAGGCAGATTGCTTGAGGCCAGGAGTTCAAGACCAGCCTGGGCAAGATGGTGAAACCCCGGCTCTACAAAAAATACACAAATTAGCCAGGAGCAGTGGTGCATGCTGTAGTCCCAGCTATTAAGGAGGCCGAGGTGGGAGGATCACTTGAGCCTAGGAGGTCAAGGCTGCAGTGAGCTTTGAGTGTGCCACTGTGCTTCAGCCTGGGTGACAGAGTGAGACCCTGTCTCAAAAACTAACAAAAAAAAAATTGTTTTCAGTCACCCATCTAGTAAATGGCATATCTAATATTTCAACTAAAGTCTGACTCCAAAGTCTCCATGTTATAGTGATCTTCATAACTCAATTAGACTTCCCTTATTTTACTTCAGTATCTGTCATATTAGAAGTCTAGGGTTAGGAAATGTGTATAAAGGATATTATAAAGGACATTGGGTTCATGAACGCAAGAACAGTAAGATATATTGTTCTGATAGTGTGGATGAGAAGGAGCTGAGGAACATAATAAGCTCAAGTATGTCCAGCAGAATATAAACACTGTGACAGTAAGATGTTGCCTGTCTTATTTACAATACTATCCCTGGTATCTCTACCAGAGCTTCACACATTTTTGGCATTCAGTAAATATTTGGCACAGAGAAAATGATGAGATCGTATCCCTGTTATCCAGGAATTTATCATCTAGATGGAAGGCAAGATACAGACACCTACAAATTTAATTTATAATACAAGATAAAATTTTGTTCAAGGAACAAGAGAAAAACAGAATATGATAATGCTATAAATAAAAACATTAACTTGATGATTTACTGATGTAGATAAAAAATGGTCCTTTGGGAGTTTGTGTGTATGTGTGTGTGTTTTTGAGACAGCGTCTCGCTTTTTCACCAGGCTGGACTACAGTGGCATGATCTCGGCTCACTGCAACCTCTGCCTCCCGGGTTCAAGTGATTCTCCTGCCTCAGCCTCTGGAGTAACTGGGACTACAGGCGTGCACCACCACATTCAGCTAATTTTCATATTATTACTAGAGACAGGGTTTCACCATGTTGGCCAGGATGGTCTCCCTCTCTTGACCTCGTGGTCCGCCTGCCTTGGCCTTCCAAATTGCTGGGATTACAGGCGTGAGACACTACGCCCAGCCCCTTTTGGGAGTTTTATGGAGGTGATGATTACTTCTGTTTGGTAAAATCATGGAAGATTGAATGGAGAAGTTGGGATTTGATCCAGGTGTGAGAGGTCAGTAGGTTGATACAAATAGAGACATAGATCAATTGTATTTTAGCCAGGGTGAATGGCATACAACAAAGCATGAGGTTAGGAAGGCCCAATGTATTCTGAAGAAAGTTACTAAATCAGAGTATTTTTTATTTTCAGGGGACTAAAAGATTTGGAAAAAATGTTTAGTGTAGATAATTACGAGGGTATATTGGAGGCAAGATCAGCAATAATTCCCTTTGTGTGTAGTAGCTCATATATCCAATTTACCAAATATTATTAAGCTCCTACACTGTGCCCGGTGAATAAGTTTCACCTTCATTTAATGTTCCATTTGACTTCTATAGTATTTGTTACTACTTATCTCTCTCCTTCTCTCTTGAACACTACCCCGGTAACTCCCTCGGTCTTGCTCTCCTTACTCTCCTCTTCCCTGCTGACAAGTTGGTTGTAGCTCCTTTCCTCGTCCCTCTGCCTACTCCTTAAGCCTCTTCTCTCTTTATTCTATCCTTCTTTGTGGTCGATCTTATCAACGTGGATGGCCTCACATTTTTTACCAATGATTTCCAAATTTCTATCCCTATCTCAGACTTCAGTTCTGATCCTCAGATTATTATATCCTGCTGCCTTGGGGACATTTTATCTGAATGTCCCAATGGTGCTTCTAACTTAACATAATTAAGGTTTAACCATTTCTCTCACCAACCTTTCTCTGCTATGTGAATAACCTACTCTGGTTAAGGGTCACTCTCTATTCTGTTTCCCAAGTCAGAGGCAGGTGATTTATTCTCTGTGACTTCTTCACTCTCAACTTGGAATTGGTCGTTAAGCCTATAACCTCCATATCCTATATATCTCACTAGTCTGACATCTTTTTTTTTTTTTAAATCCTCATTACCACTGCTTTAATTCAAGATCTTATTTTCTCAGATCTGGATATCATATTCCTCTTTCTGGTTTCTCTGCTTCAAGTCTAACTTTTCCAAGTCACCTATAGTTTCAAATACCTTTTAAAAATAAATTCTGAGGCCCATCTCTGTGGCTCATGCCTGTAATCCCAGCACTTTGGGAGGCCGAGACAAGAGAATCATTTGAGCCCAGGAGTTCAAAACCAACCTGGGCAACATAACAAGACCTCATCTCTATAAAATTTTTTAAAAAATTAGCCAGGCATAGTGGCTCATGCCTGTGGTCCCAGCTACTCAGCTACTCAGGAGGCTGAGTTGGGAGGATTGCTTGAGCCCCAGAGGTCAAGGCTGCAGTGAGCCATGATTGCACCACTGCATGGTAGCCTGGGTGACAGTGAGACCCTGTCCTCCCCCAAAAAAGAGAAGCCTAATCATATTACCCTCTTTTTAAAGTCTTTGCTGACTCCCCATCCTCTGCAGCAGTGTTTTTCAAATTTTTTAAACATAATACACTCTTTTTTTAGTTGAAATATTAAATTTGAATTCTCTTCAATGAGCATTTAACAAAGCAAGACAAATAATACATCTATATTCATTTAAAGTGTATTGGTTTTCTATTATATAACAGTTACTGTACTTAACACAGTGGATATAAACAAAAATAGCAACTTCTAAATATTTACTGATTACCCTTTGCCAAGCACCATTCTAAGTTTTTTTGGCATGCATCAACCCATTTAATCTTTACAATCTTGTAAATATGAATAAGGCATGGTTCCATCTCTTAAAGAAATGTCATTATGTGTGTGTGCTTGGGTGTGTGTATGTGTGTGTATTTTACCCTGATGATTAACATTTTATTTCGCTGATGGCTCCTCTAAGGAATGCTCAAATCTTTGTTAGCCATTGATCTAAGCTGGCTAGCAAGTTTCCAGGAGCCTCACCAAATGGATTAGTCTGTGTCCTGGGAGCTTGGAGCCAATATTAATCATCCCAAGGGCAATTAAGGCAAGAGGCCTAGCAAAGTCATCTTAGTTACAAAATAAGAAGATAGCATTAGTCTCTCTACCCCATCCTCTGCCTTGCCAAGAGAGCATTCTCAACTCCTTTTCTGCAAAATATTGCTTGTCAATCAGACTTGTCTAATATCTTAGCAACACAAACAAAACCCAGGGAAAGCCAAGCATTGCAGTTTGGTTGTTTGTGATTCGATTGGTACCATGATTTAGTAAATTACTTTTTCTGAGGGTTCTTTTTTGGCTTGTTTAAAGCCAAGGACCAAATGTAGCAATAAAAATTTAAATTACCTTGGCTCTTTGCTGAAATGCTCAATATTCCAATATTTGTGCTTTGCTGTAGTGCCAGGGAGAAGAGAAAAAACAGGCGACAATGATTCTGCATTACTGATTCACTCTACTCATTAGATTATACTGAAACGTTATGACTTGCTGGGCTCGGAGAGTTACTCAGTTTTGCCTTCAGCCATTTCAAAGTAATTTTGTTCCTACATAACACACTACAACATTATTTGGAGTAAGACTTTCTAATTGGAAATAATAATTTTTAGATAGCAAATTAAGCCCTTTACCAAATAATGTTAAATTATCATCAAGATTACATTTTCATGAATAATTAATCAATACCATTTCAGCTGTTTAGCTATTTAGTATTGTTGAACTCTAGTAATTATTAGGTTTAATTGTATTCTCTTGAGTTCAACAGCAAAAATAAAATCAGGTCATACATGTGCACTGTAAAATATTATCTAAAATTCACTGAATGAAAATGACCCAGAAGGCATGTTTTTGGTAAGCCTATTCCAAAATGTTATAGTTATGTTAGCACTTGCTACTTCAATTTTGGTAGAAATCTTTTACTTTAATCAAGGCAAAACAAAGGCGTTCTTTAATATAGCTTTTGTGTTGTAATTCCAGAGATTTTCTGTATTAATTTTAACTGAGTGCAGGATCAGTATAACAGAAACACTTTTGGTTCAAGTATTTATTTGGTCCCTCTATTTAAAAGGGTAAAACAATGGAGTATTCTTACTGATTTGCCTAGAGTTTCAAACATATGAAAGGGAGCACATACTCATATCTACTTCAGTGAAGTAAAAATGTTACAGTTCATCATAGACATGATAAAAACAATCAATGGCCTAGTTTAATAGGATCCTATCACCATCTCGTGCCTCTTCGGCAATGTCTTAAAATGATTTTTACCATAATTAAAGTACTTGAAATTACTTATTCTCTCATAAAATCAGATTATATTTTAGTAGAATTTTATTCTGATGAATGTAGGCCCTTTCTATTAACCTTAACAGTCAAGAAACATGAAACAATGGGAGAATATATCATTTGATGACTTCAGACTAACTGTTTATGCTAATATGACAGGAATGACTGCTTGAGGATGATTTTATTATATTAATTGCAATTCTTACATAGGAGAAAAATGAAATATGTTAAATAGCTATTGTCATTTCTGCCTTTACTCTCAGGGTATCAGCTAAATTATTCCTTTATCAATATTTGCATGCTTTGTTGTGCAATATCTCTAACTTTTTTTTTTTAGCAGCTGAACTTGATGAAAGTAGGGTACTTGATGGGAAATGAGCCTTGGAGTGTTAATGATTCTCAGTGTGACAGTAGGGGTTAAGGAGCAGATCAGGGCAAAGGAATATAAGTTAAATAGAAAAACATTATCTCACAGATAAGCTTTGAAGTCAGCAAAGTAGCAGCCACAACGATCATTGGCATCAACCTAGTATTATCATTTCTGTTTGTTATACTCCCTTACGAAGTCTGGATATTCCTAGAATGTCTAGATATTTCAGTTAGTAAATGTGCTGCTGGGAGATGCTCAGAAAAAGGAAAAGAACTAATACTTATTTATCACCTATAAGCGCCAGGCACAGTAGCAATACTTTCATGTTCCAGATCTCATTGGGTCACCACTCTATTCCTCCAAAATTCATACGATTATTTTCATTTTTCTTTACTACTGGAGATATTAAGGATGAGAGTAGTTAAGCAGTTCACCCCGAGGCCCACTGATTATGCGACAAACAGCTAACTGGTCTAGCAGCCATGTTAGTGGGAGAAGAAAGGGACCAAATAAGTCAACATGAATATTTGGTGCTTGTCCTTTTGAACATGAACACTAAAGATTAATCTCAGAACACCATGGCACTAAGATAGTCACATGAAAGGATTTGGAATTAAATAGTTTTAAGAGGTGAATGTTTTGAATTCATTATCCACAAGCTCTTGGTTTAAACCTCTTATCCTGGGGTAAATATGTGTTCATCTTTATTTTTCCCATACCACCTCCCACAGTACTTTCTACATCATGATTATTCAACATTCAATTTGTAATCTTCTTACAGGAGCAAGAAAAAACCGTCATTTTGTAAAGTGGTATAATTGTAATGGTGTCCACCCTGGGATATTTATGCTTGTCATAGTAATTGGGGACTCGATTGTAGAGTTAAAAAGTGAATAAACAAAAAGTAATTAACAGTGTTGACCTACATAGCAAAACATAATTTGCTAAAGAAAGGGCAAAAGGAGAGAGAGAGAAAGGAATTGTAATATAAAAGATCAATAATATATAAGATTTTAACATTTGAAATTAAAATTAGGAGAGAAACTGTATTTTCTGAGCATTTTTATTTGAGTGACTTGAGAAAACAGTTCAAACCCCATCTCTGCAACTAATTGGCAGTGTGACTACTGCCTCTTGTAGTATTATACATGAATAATTAGTATCTCATGTTTCCTGTGAAAACAACTACCTCTGCTGCCTACAACTGGAATTACCACGTATAGCAGACAAGAACTTCTTTCCCTAATTGGGTCAGATTATATTTTTAGTACAATTTTATTCTAATGAATGTAGGCCCTTCCTATTAACCT
This sequence comes from Rhinopithecus bieti, assembly GCF_001698545.2. Taxonomy (NCBI): domain Eukaryota; kingdom Metazoa; phylum Chordata; class Mammalia; order Primates; family Cercopithecidae; genus Rhinopithecus; species Rhinopithecus bieti. The sequence goes on from NW_016812027.1 coordinate 189,810, forward strand.
TAACAGTCAAGAAACATGAGACAATGGGAGAACGTATCATTTGAGACTTCAAATTCACTGTTTATGCTAATGTGACAGGAATGACTGCTTGAGGACAATTTTATCATATCGATTGCAATGATGAAGGGAAAATAAAATCTTCTCAAGTATTCTTCACTCTCTCTGAGTTAATTACATTTTATAACCTTTGCTAAACTCTTCAAACAACAGACTCTTATTGAGGAAATATTTTTTAAAACTATAAAAAAACTATTGTCTTCCCAAAATTCTGTTGGGTTGCTGGATTTAGCAGTTCTCTTTATTTCCATTGCAGGAAGTGATTATCAACATTATCATTATTTTAAACATCATCACTAATATATTTTATCAAATCTGTAGGGCACTGTGCTGGGAAGAGAGACATGAAGAGGTGTAAGATATAGTCCCTGCCCTTGAGAAATATGTAATCTAAATGAAGACATTTACTACCTTCGTTAAAATTGGTCCAGAATAATTTGTTCAGCGCTGTGATTTATTAGAATCATTCAGTGGGAACACATATGGGAATGATATTGGAGTTAGATATTTTAAAATAAAGCCTATCTCCTACCTTTGCTAAGAGATACACATTATGGTTTAAAAGATGATGCAGATGGCATTCGTTTCCTTTCTGCAGGCAGAAGGAAATGCATTGATTCCTAGAGGATAAAACACATATTTTCTGAGCATTTTTATTTGAGTGACTTGAGAAAACAGTTCAAACCCCATCTCTGCAACTAATTGGCAGTGTGACTACTGCCTCTTGTAGTATTATACATTATTGTGCCAGCTGGTATTCTGAAGTAGGAGGTCTCAATGTCTTTGACTTAAGAGAAATCCTATATAATCGGCTAGGATGGCATATCTACACCAGTCAAGCATAGTGTCTTGCCTTTCTCTTTCATAACTAAACTGGTTGACAAATAATGCTGAAATTGTAATGAACTCTGTGCCTCTGATGTACTTACAAATTGGTCTTACATGTGAAAACCTATTTAACATTTCCATGATGTAGACATCATGTACAAAAATGTTTTCTCATACACTACATAATAATGCTCATCACATGTTAATTCCTTATCATGACATCTTTGACACTGATTTTCAGTGCTTGAATTTGGGAGAAGTGAGGGGAGATAATTTTTTCTACTGAAACTAGAGATATGAAAATAAGTCATGGGGGCTAATTGGGCAAGTGCCTTTCCTGAAAATATCCTGTATTTTTCTGGTTTATTTTGTTTTCTTGATAATCAGTCCTTATATGATCACCAAATTTCCTTTATTATCACATTTAATTGAAAGTGAAAATCTATTTCCTTTATCAATGAATGTTTTGTTTTTACAAAATAATGTGCAGCAGTTGCACAGATCAGTTCATGTGGGTGAATGAGGTCATCTGAGGCTTTCTGCTTTCATACTACAGTCTTTTCTTCATTAGAAACATGAAAGAAGTTGCTTAGAACTTCAAGAGACTTTACAACCTTGAGATTACAGGTATGTTTTTGGTTTGTTTCGAAAGTAAATTTCCAAACCCATAGAAAAGTTGCAAGAAGAAAACAAGACTACGTGTATAGTCTTCACCTAGATCCATAAAATATTTATATTTTGCATCAATTTTTCTACTTGATAAACTTTTTTATATTTTAATTTTTTCACTTCTAATTTATCTATTTTCAGCTTTTACTTTAGGTTTGGAGATACATGTGCAGGTTTGTTATAGAAGTAAACTTGTGTCATGGGGGTTTGTTGTACAGATTGTTTCATTACCCAGGTATTAAGCCTAGTACCCATTAGTTATTTTTTCTACTCTTCTCTGTCCTCCCACCCTCCACCCTCAAGGAGGCCTCAGTGTCTGTTGTTACCTTCTTTGTATTCATAAGTTCTCCATCATTTAGCTCCTGCTTCTAAGTGAGAACATGTGGTATTTGGCTTTCTGTTACTGCGTTAGTTTGCTAAGGATAATGGCCTCTAGCTCCATCCATGTTCCCACAAAAGAAATGATACCATTCTTTTTTATGGCTGCATAGTATTCCATGGTGGATACACATATGTTTAAGGAGAGTTTTAATTCAATGTCGTATAATATGCAGTCTATATTCACATTTCCCTAATTGTCACAAGTTACTTCTTTTCTTGCTTTTAAAACTTCATTCAAAATTAATATATGTGCATGTTAAAATGCAAAAGTAAAAAAGGTTATCTCATGGAGCTTAGACTATATTCTATCTCTGACCCCATCATGCAAACATTGTGAATCATTTCACAGGTATGGTCTTAGAAATTTTCTACAAATATACACTACATATGTTTAGATGGATGGAAACATTGTATAATAGAAGGTATTTTCATATAAACACATATAAATATCCTCTTTTCATATGAGCACATATAAGTTCTACTCATTGATGTTTTTTTAATAACCTTTATTTTTAGAGCACTTTTAGGTTCATAGCAAAATTGAGCAGAAAGTATAGAGAGTTCATATATGCTCCCTGTCCCTACAGACACACAACCTCCTCTACCATGGACATCCGGCACCAAAGTGGTACATTTATTACAACTGATGAATCTACATCGACACATCATTACCACCTAAAGTCCATAGTTTACATTAGGGTGCTCACCCCCGGTGCCTGGGGTAACAGGGGCTGGAGTCTCCTAGGGTTGGCTTATATCCTGGGTTTGCTGGAGCATGGAGTTATGGGGGCCAGCCTGGAGACTGGGGCAGCAGGGACTGGCCTGGTTCTGGGTGGCTTGGAGCCTATATCTGTGGGGACTGGCCTGGAGCCTGGAGTTGTGGGGGACAGTCTGCCACTGGGGCAGGCCTGGAGACTTAGTCTGCAGGTACCAGCTTGGAGACTAGGGGTGTGGGAGCCAGCCTGGCACTGAGTTTCACTGGAGAACACTGGTGCGCCGGGCCTGTGGCAAAGTCTGGGACTCACTTTACTCTCCTTCCCCAACTTGGAGGATATCTCTCTCTATGTTGTGTTGCCTGGTTTGGAGAGGTGATGTGATGCAGAAAATGTGAAACTGTTCTTCCTACTTTCTTCAGTGGGTCCTTTTGTAATTCTCTGCTACACACAGGTGTTATAATCTCTCAAATGAATTCCTTAGCTCTTATGAAGATATTTTCATGCATGAAGAGTTGTTCAAATAGATGTTTCTATGAGGGGGTAAGTGCTGGAAAGTCCTATTCCACCACTTTGCTGATGTCACGATCCAAGATCCACACTTCCTCTTTCTCTTTCTTTTCTTTCTTTCTCTCTTTCTCTCTTTCTCTTTCTCTTTCTCTCTCTCTTTCTTTCTTTCTTTCTTTCTTTCTTTCTTTCTTTCTCTCTCTCTCTCTCTTTCTTTCTTTCTTTCTTTCTTTCTTTCTTTCTTTTTCTCTTTCTCTCTCTCTCTCGTTCTTTCTTTCTTTTTCTCTCTCCTTTCTTTGTTTCAAGGCTAGTCAAGTGAAGAAATGGAAGTAGAGAGAGAACAAAGAAATCTATAACCAGTTATGATCAATTAGTTTTAAATAGCACTGCACTCCAACCAGCCCTCACTATCTTTTGATTAGTGGTAGCATAGTATATCTTTCTCCATCCCTTTACTTTTAATCTATATGTGTCTATATTTTAAAAGCGTTTCTTGTAGACAATATATAGCTGGGTCTTATTTTTTGATCCACTCTGGAAATCTGTCTTTTAATTGGAGTATTTAGACAGCTGACATTTAAAGTGATTACTAATATTATTGGATTAATATCTGTGATATTTGTGACTATTTTCTATTTGTTACCCTTGCTATTTGTTCCGATTTTTGTCTTCCATACTTCTTCTGACTTTTGAGGTATTAATGGAGCATTTTATTATGATGTAGTTATATAATGATTTATATATGATATATTATATATCATATATTATAGAATGATATTATAACATATTATTCCATTTAGTCTTCATTCTTAGTATATCAATTATGCCACTTCATTTTTTTTTTTTTAAGGTGAAGTCTCACTCTGTAGCCGAGGCTGGAGTGCCGTGGTATGATCACGGCTCACTGCAGCCTCAAACTCCTGGGCTCAAGTAATTCTCCTGCTCCAGCCTCCAGAATGGCTTAGACTATAGGCGCACACCACTGTGCCTGGCTAATTTTTAATTTTTTTTGTAGAGACAGGGTCTCGCTATGTTGCCCAAACTGGTCTTGAACTCCTGGGCTCAAGCAGTCCTTCTCCCTCCACTTCTCAAAGTGTCGGGATTACAGGTGTGATTCAGTGCACCTGGTCACTTATGCATCTTCTTAAAATCTTTAAAGTGGTTGCCCTAGAATTTGCAATATACATTTACAATGAATTCAAGTCCACTTTCGAATACAGGCATACCTTGCTTAATTGCACTCTGTGAGTACTGTGCTTTTTACAAATTGGAGGTTTGTGGCAACCCTGCATCAAGTAAATTTATTGGTACCATTTTTCCAATAGCATTTGCTCACTTTGTGTCTCTGTGTTACATTTTGGTAATTCTCACAATATGTTAAATATATATCTATATTTATATAGATATATATTTATATCTATATCTATTTATGTTGATATATAGATATAGATATATAGATTTTTTTTTTTTTTTGAGATGGAGTCTTGCTCTGTCGCCCAGGCTGGAGTGCAGTGGCATGATCTCAGTTCACTGCAACCTCTGCCTCCCAGGTTCCAGAGATTATCCTGCCTCAGCCTCCCAGGTAGCTGGGACTACAGATGCTTGTGACCACATTGGCTAATTTTTGTATTTTCAGTAGAGATGGGGTTTCATCATGTTGGCCAGGCCAGTCTCGAATTCCTGACCTCAGGTGATCTGCCCACCTCAGCCTCCCAAAGTGCTGGGATTACAGGCGTGAACCACTGCACCCAGCCTCTCACTTTAAATCAAATGTCAGAAATAATTATAGTTAGTGAGGAAGGCATTTTGAAAGTCTGTATAGACCAAAAGCTAGATGTCTTGTGGCAAACAGCCAAGTTCTGAATGCAAAGGAAGAGTTCTTGGAGGAAATTAAAAGTGTACTCCAGTGAATACACAATGCTAAGAAAGTAAAACAACTTTATTGCTGATATGGAGTGAGTTTTACTGGTCTGGGTAGAAGATCAAACCAGCCACATATTCTTTTATCCAAAGCCTAATCCAAGCAAAGGCCCTAACTGTTCAAGTCTGTGAAGGCTGAGATAGGGAAGAAAGCTGCAGAAGAAAAGTTGGAAGCTAGCAGAGGCTGATTCATTAGGTCTAAGAAAAGAAGCCATCTCCAGAACATAAAAGTGTAAGGGGAAGCACCAAGTGCTGATGCAGAAGCTGCAGCAAGTTGTCCAGAAGATCTACTTAAGATAATTGATGAAAGGTGGCAATCATTACAACAGATTTTCAGGGGGGGGAGAAATGTTATATTGGAAGAAGATGTTATCTAGGACCTTTACAGCTACAGAGAAAAAGACAGTGCTGGCTTCGAAACTTCAAAGGGTGCTGACTTTGGCAGCACATATACTAAAAAAACTGGGATGATACAGAGAAGATTAGCATGGCCCCTGCACAAGGATGACATGCAAATTAGTGAAGCATTCCATAAGACAAACGAACGAACAAACAAAAACTTCAAAGGACAGACTGATTCTCTTGCTAGAGGCTAATGCAGATGGTGATTTTAAGTTGAAGCCAATGTTCATGTACCACTCCAAAAATCCTAGGGCCCTTGAGAATTATGTTAAATCTACTCTTGGTGTGCTCTAGAAATGGAACTACAAAGCTTGGCTGACAGCACATCTGTTTATAGCATGGTATGCTGAATATTTTAAGCCCACTGTTGAGACCTACAGCTCAAAACAACAACAACAACAACAAAAAGGATTCCTTTCAAATTATTACTGCTCAGTGACAATGCACCCAGCCACCCAAGAGTACTGATGGAGATGTACAAGGACATTAATATTGTTTTCAAGCATGCTAACATAACATCCCTTTGCAACTCACAGATCAAGGAGTCATTGCAACTTTCAAGTATTAGTATTTAAGAAATAAATTTCATAAGGCTATGGCTACCATAGATAGTGATTCCTCTGATGGATCTGGAAAAATTGAAAATCTTCTGGAAAACATTCACTATTCTAGATGATGCCATTAAGAACATTCATGATTCATGGGAGGATATCAAAATATGAACATTCACAGGAGTTTGAAAGAAGTTGATGCTAATCCCTTCACAGATGACTTGAAGGGGTTCAAGAGTTCTGTGGAAAAAGTAACTGCAGATGTAGTGGAAATAGCAAGAGAACTAGAAGTGGAACCTGAAGATGGGACTGAATTGCTGCAATCTCACGATCAAACTTGAAGAGATGAAGAGTTGCTTCTTATGGATGAAAGCAAGTGGTTTCTTGATAAGGAATCTTCTCCTGGGGAAGATGTTGTGAACATTGTTGAAATGACAACAACTGATATAGAGTATTACAGAAACTTAGTCAATAAAGCAGTGATATGGTTTGAGAGGATTGGCTCCAATTTTGAAAGAAATTCTACTGTAGGTCAAATGCTATCAAATAGTATTGCATGCTACAGATAAGTCTTCCATCAAAGAAACAGTCCATTGATGCAGCAAACTTCACTGTTGTCTTATTTTAAGAAATTGCCACAGCTACCCCAACCTTCAGCAACCACTACCCTGATCAGTCAGCAGCCATCAACAATGAGGCAAGACCCTCTACCAGAAAAAAGATTATAATTTGCTGGAGGATCTGATGATCATTAGCATTTTCTAGCACTAACGTGTTTTTAACTTAAGGTAAGTGTTTTTTTCTTTTTCTTTTTTTTTTTTTTTGAGACGGAGTTTCTCTTTTGGTGCCTAGGCTGGAGTGCAATGGTGCAATCTTGACTCACTGCAACCTCTGCCTCCCAGGTTCAAGCAATTCTCCTGCCTCAGCCTCCTGAGTAGCTGAGATTACAGGCACGTGCCACCACGCCTGGCTAATTTTGGTATTTTTAGTAGAGACAGGGTTTCTCCATGTTGGTCTGACTGGTCTCGAACTCCCTACCTCAGATGATCTGTTTGCCTCAGCCTCCCACAAGGTGCTGGGATTACAGGTGTGAGCCACCGTGTCCAGACTTTTTTTTTTTTTTTTTTTTTTTTTTTGGCAGTGGAGTTTAGCTCTTGTTGTTCAGGCTGGAGAGCAATGGGGCGACCTCCACTTATTACAATCTCCACCTCCCAGGTTCAAGTGATTCTCCTGCCTCAGCCTCCTGAGTAGCTGCGATTACAGGTGCCCGCCACTATGCCTGGCTAATTTTTTGTGTTTTTAGTAGAGATAGGGTTTCACCATGTTGGCCAGGCTGGTCTTGAACTCCTGAGCTCAGGTGATCCATCTGCCTCAGCCTCCCAGAGTGCTGAGATTACAGGTGTGAGCCACTGCACGCAGGTGGTACATCATTTTTTATGACATAATGTAACTGCACACTTAATGAACTACAGTATAGGGTAAATATAGCTTTTATATGCACTGGGAGACAAAAAATTCACATAATTCAATTTATTGCAATATTTGCTTTACTGTAGTGGTCTGGAGCCAAACACACAATATCCCCCTGGTATCCTTGTAACACTATACTGCTCTGTGAAGAGTGCAAGTATCTTATAATTACAAAACATTCCTAATTCCTTCCTCCCATTCCTTGTATCATTGCTGTCATTCCTTTCATTTACACTTAAGCACATTGTTGCTATTACTATTTTGAACAGACTGTTTAAATACATTGTTGCTGTTGCTATTACTATTTTGAACAAGCTGTCTACTGTCAGACTAATTAAAATGAGAAAATAAAAGTTTTATTTTACCTTTACTTATTCCTTCTCTGATGCTCTTCTTTTCTTCATGTGGATCCGTGTCTCTGACCTATATTATTTTCCTTCTCTCTGAAAACTTCTTTTACATTTCTTGCAAGGCGGATCTACTGGCAAAAAATGTGCTCAATTTTTTACATGAAAGAGTCTTTATTTTTCCTTAGTTTTGAAAGATGATTTCACAGGGTGCAGAGCTCTAGGCCGGTGTTTTCTTTTCTTTTTTTCTTTTTTTTTTTGGCGGGGCGGGGGATGTAGTCTCGCTCTGTCGCCCAGACTAGGGTGCAGTGGCTTGATCACAGCTCACTGCAAGCTTTGCCTCCTGGGTTCACGCCATTCTCCTGCCGCAGCCTCCCGAGTAGCTGAGACTACAGGCGCCCGCCACCACGCCTGGCTAATTATTTTTGTATTTTTAGTAGAGACAGGGTTTCACCGGGTTAGCCAGGATGGTCTCAATCGGCTGACCTTGTGATCTGCCCGCCTCAGGCTCCCAAAGTGCTGGGATTACAGGCGTGAGCCACCGCGCCCGGCGCCGGTGGTTTTTTTCTGTCATCATTGTAACTATTTTATTCTGCTGTCTTCTTGCTTACACAGTTTCTGAGACGTCAGATGTTATCTTTGCTCCTCTATAGGTAAAGTTTGTTTTCCTCTGGCTTCCTTCAGGATTTTTCTTTTATCTTTAGTTTTCTGGCATTTGAATATGATGTGCCTAACTGTCATTTTTTGGGCATTTATCCTGCTCAGTGTTCTCTGAGCTTTCTGGATCTGTTGTTTGGTGTCTGACATTAATTTGGGGAAAATTCTCACTTATTATTGCATAAAATATTGCTCCTCTTCCTTCTATTTCTTTTCCTTCTAGTATTCCCTAGTATTGTATGTTACACATACAATAGCTGTCCCACGTTTCTTAGATACTCTCTTCCGTTTTTTTTTTTCTTCCAGTCTTTTCCATCTTTGCTTTTCAGTTTGGGAGGTTTCCATTGTCATATCCTCAAGCTCAGAGATTCCTCCCTCAGCCACATCCAGTCTGCTAAGAAGTCCATCAAAGGCATTCTTCATTTCCGTTACAGTATTTTGATCTCTAGCATTGTCCATGATTGTATCTTAGAATTTCCATCATTCTGCTCACATTATCCACCTGCTCTTGCATGTTTTCCCTTTAAAATCCTTAGCTTAGTAATCATAGTTCGTAAAAATTCCTGGCTTAGTAATTCTAACTTTCCTGCCATATCAGACTCTGGTTTTGATGTTTTAGTCTTTTCAAATTGTGGGGGTTTTTTTTTTCTCCTCTCAGTGTTTTTTATAAATTTTTGTTGAAAGGTGGACATGCTGTACTAGATACAAGAAACTGCCTTGATAATGGAGTGGTGAAATGTGGGGGACAGGAAATGTCTATCACCCTATGATTAGGTCTCCGTCTTTTGGTAGTCTACGCCTCTGCTCTGTGAGCTGTCCCTGCGCTGCTTCAGGTTTTTTTCCCCTTAGGCAGGACAGGATGGATACAATAGGCTGGAGTTAACAAATTCTCCTTTTCTCAAGTAGGTTAGGTTTTGATAAAACCCCAGCTGGGCAGACTCTGAAAAATAGTTCCTCCTGAGAGCAGACCTTGTTCAGAACAGAGTGATCTGGTTTGTTTCAAAATCGTTCCTTGCCTCCTCCCCCTGCAGGAAGCATGAAGGGGTTTTTCTCCAAAATTCACTGTAAGAACCAGGTCAGGCGCCTGGAAGTAAAGCTTCCCAAAGTGTGGGGGCCCCCAAGACTGGGTCACCCTGGAGACTTAAACTCACATTCGTCTATACCTAGTTTCCAGCAGTTTGTGAATTACAGTTCCCCTTCTCCTACCCCAGCACTAGTTCCTGGGGTGGTTTCTGCTCTGCTAAGTTGTGATTCTCTGCATTTACCTGTCTGTTTCTTCAGTTTTGGGGGCAGCACTTAGCCCTTTGACTTCACCTCTGTAATAGATCTAAAAAAAAAATGTTGATTTTTTTCAGTTTGTTCAGCCTTTTACTTGTTAGGACAGAGTAGTATCTTCTAAGCTCCTTAGGCGCTAGACTGGAGAGTCAGTTTTTTTGATGTCTCTTTAATTTGCTTTATTCCAAGCCAGTTCCCCTGCCCATTTATACCCAAAACAGATAATTTTTAAGAGAGTTCATATCTGTGTATTCTTTCTTAATTAAAAAAGAATTGAAAGTTTGATAGAAGAGCACTGAAAAATGGACAATGTTACTTTTTTCTGTTGTCTATGCCTCAAAAAAGTCTAACAATGGGACCTGAAGTTTTTAAACTGGCACTGTAACTTATGCCAAAAATGTTGATAAAAACAGATATCCTATACTGTGTCCATGACAGCACAGAATGCCACGACTTAAAACCAGCCATGAGGACCAGTTGTGGTGGCTTATGCCTGTAATCCCAGCACTCTGGGAGGCCAAGAAGGGAGGATTGCTTGAGCTGAGGAGTTCAAGACTAGCCTGGGCAACACAGCGAGACCCGGTCTCCATGTTAAAAAGAATAAAGATAGCTATGAGCACATACAGCATTAAAACTTAATTTTTTCCTAAGTCTGCTTGACTATCCAAGACAATGTCATAGAAGTTTTGAACTGAAAGAACCTCAGAAGCAGGCTAACTCCATTCCCTATATTACCAGGGAGGAAACTGACTCCCAAAGAATCTGTGGCTTGTCAAGGTCACACTGGCAGTCAATTGTAGAGATGGCAGTAGAAATAAGGTATCTTCACTTTCAATTATCTTTATGTCTGATTCTTTCATCATCTTCTCTCCCATAGCCTTCTATCCTTTTATTTCATTTCTTTTCCATTTCTTCCTTCCCCTCCTTCCCTCCTTTCCTTCTAATAAGCAAATGAGCAGACTACAGATTTTTTTTTTTTTTTTATAATTTAAAACATGGTCTTACTCTGTTGCCCAGGCTGAAGTGCAGTGGTACAATCACAGCTCACTACAGCCTGGAACTCCTGGGCTCAAACAGTCCTCATGCCTAGTCCTGAGCAGGTAGGACTACAGGTGTGCACGACCATGCCCAGCCAACAACAGACCTTTTTTAAGGAAAACAAATCACCCTGTTACCCTTCTGCCAAGATTTGTCCATAGTGGCATTATTGACGTTTGGGCTAGATAATTCTTTTTTCTTGGGGGCTCTTCTTTACATTGTAAGGTATTTAGCAGCATCACCGCATCCTAGCCATTAGATGCAAGTAGTCAATATGAATTCAAAATTTTATGTAGCTCAGGTGACAGGAGATGGTGGTACCAGAAGAAGTCAAGGGTTGGGGTGATAACAAGGCCTCTCAAGGTCGAGGTCTGCTTCGTGGTGACTCAGCAGGAGACTCTGTGACTTGACTGCTGGGAAACTCTTTGGGAGACCTGACCTGGGGCCAAAGTAAAGTTATCCTGAGTTGTGAACCTATGCTATTTAAGGAAAAAAAAAAAAAAAAAAAAAAAAGAAACCCAAAACCCAAGAAAAAAAAGCAAACAAAAAAGCAACAAAATTTTATGTAGTTGTAGCAATAGCCTAGATACAATTTCTTTTCTTCTTTTTTTCCTTTTGAGATGGAATCTCATTCGGTCACCCAGGCTAGAGTGCAGTGGCACGATCACTGGTCACTGCAACCTCCGCCTCCCAGGTTGAAGCAATTCTCCTGCCTCAGCCTCCCAAGTAGCTGGGACTACAGGTGCGTGCCACCATACGTGGCTAATTTTTGTATTTCTAGTGGAGATGGGGTTTCACCATGTTGGCTAGGCTGGTCTCAAACTCTTGACCTCAGGTGATCCACCTACCTTGGCCTCCCAAAGTGCAGGGATTACATAAAAAGGATGCCTCAAACCCTAACTTAACAAAAAATAAATGAAAAAAAAAAAAAAAAAGGGGTGTGGGAGAAGGGATGTATTAACTTTCTTAACACTAAAGACAAGGGTTGTTGTACTGCTCTGAGATGAGTAGGTCTAGGAAGTCAAATGATACCACCAGGATTTTCTCTCCTTGTCTCAGATCTGCTTTCTGCTATGTTGGCTTCATTTTCATGAACTGCAGACAAACTGAGGATATAGCTGCAGGGAGTTTCAACCTTATGATCCACAGTTTACCAACCCAAATCAAAGAGAGGCTTTCTTCTAGCAGTTTCCCAGGAAAACGCTCTGATTGACCCAACTTGAGTCATGTGATTAACACTCAGCCTAATCACTGTGGCTGTGGAGACAGATTATTAAGAGTGGTCAGGCCTAGGTCACTTGCCTACACCTTTGACAGAGGAAAGTACCCTAGAAATTAAATGATTAGGGTAAAGGAGACACAGTTCCACAATAGACAAAGGGATGCTGTCACTGGAAAGGAAAGCAGCGATGCTAGGTAGACAAAAATACCAGATGTCCATGTCATCTGTTTACGATATTCAATGACTCGTTTCCTCAAGTTGTAGTGCTATGATTTCCTTAAGTGTTCTGCTACCGTTGAACTTTAAGGTGATTTGAAATATTTTTCCATTATAAAAGCAGTGTTCTTTTTCAGTGCCTTCTGAATGACGTCTACTAAATTTCCCATCAGTTTTCTCAAACGGGCCTTTGGTTTGAATTCGGAACTACAAGATTGAAAAGGGAATGATTTACTACCTAACTTAAGGCCATTCAGTTTTGCTTTATCCCCTTTTGCTTTTATACTTCCATTATAATCCTTCCATCTGTGATTATACCAACGGTTGTGGCAGTATCTGCTCCAGCTGCATGGGCACATTTGAATACATTAGTGTGCTATGTCAGTGGTTTAGGAAATGTTTTATGGTAGCATGAAGATTTATTTCTAACTCTTGTAGGACCTGCTGTATTATTTCTTTTAACTATTAACCTCAAAAACAATATTGTTCAATTTTGAGCCTTTAGACCCGTACATGCACTTAAAATACAGGATCACTCTAGTATCCTAATGTTTGTGAAATATGCCTCTGGTTGTTTTATTACTATGAAATCTATCTACCTCATTTACCTGTATAAATTTACTTCTCCATATTTTAAGGCCTAGCTCAAATGTTACTCCCTTTTACATGATTTAGTCAGACAATATTAATCAAATGAATGTTAAATAGTAAAAGTGAAATTACATGAAAAGCCCCACATTTTGTATATTTAAGCTGTTTTTCATTGTCTTACATGGTGTTGAAGGTGGGACCCACTCTTGAATCTTCTTTTAGTGGTGGAATGAGGTACATACTGTTCGTTAGTGTCACTCATATTGCATTTATGATTTGTCCAGGTGAATTTACAAACAGTAGGTAGTTCTGTTGCTGGAGGGTCATCTGTGAATTAAGCCAATGATAACATTTGAGGGGCTCCGTGTCTCCATCTGCATCCCATAATGTGGATTTTTGCCGCTTATTTCAGCGGTATATACAAAAACTGCTTGTTGCCTTCGTAATATTTGTTTCCCTATTTGTCTTTCCCTACTGTGAGCCCCCAAAATCTAAGATAGGTCTCAGTCAATTTAGGACGTTTATCTTGCCAAAGTTAAGGATGCGCACCTGTGACACAGCCTCAGGAGGTCCTGATGACATATGCCCACGGGGGTCCAAGCACAGCTTGCTTTTATACATTTTAGGGAGACATGAGACATCAATCAGTACATCTAAGATGAACATTGGTTCAGTCTGGAAAGACAGGACATCTCAGAAGTGGTGAGGGGGCTTCCAGGTCACAGGTAGATAAGAGACAAATGGTTGCATTCTTTTGAGTTTCTGATTGGCCTCTCCAAAGAAGGCAATCAAATGTGCATTTATCTCAATGAGCAGAGGGATGATGTTGAACAGAATGGGAGGCAGGTTTGCCCAAGCAGTTCCCAGCTTGACTTTCCACTTGGCTTAGTGATTTTGGGGCCCCAAGATTTATTTTCCTTTCATATAACATACCAACTTTCACATTTTGCTCAAAGAAAATCTGTAGAGAGGCCGGGCAGGGTGGTTCACACCTATAATCCCAGCACTTTGGGAGGCCAAGGCGGGCAGATCACAAAGTCAGGAGTTTGAGACCAGCCTGGCCAACACGGTGAAACCGCATCTCCACTAAAAACACAAAAATTAGCCAGACATGGTGGCACGTGCCTGTAGTCCCAGCTACTCAGGAGGCTGAGGCAGGAGAATCACTTGAACCCGGGAGGTGGAGGTTGTGGTGAGCCAAGATCTGTCACTGCACTCCAGCCTGGGCAACAGAGCAAGACTCCATTTCAATAAATAAATAAATAAATAAATAAATAAATAAATAAATAAAATCTGTAGAGAGCCACAGAGGCTACTGTGGCCATAACCTGCTGTAGTCCATGCTTCAAGACCTGCAAGAACTTCATCTTGTCCCAAAAGATGCGATTTATTTATTTATTTTTTTAAGACGGAAACCCTGTCTCTATGAAAAATACAAAACTTAGCTGGATGCAGTGGTGCGCATCCCAGCTACTGGGGATGCAGAGGTGGGAGGATTGCTTGAGCCTGGAAAGTCAAGGCTGTAATGAGCCATGATCATTCCACTGCACTCCAGGCTGGGCAGCACAGCAAGACACTGTCTCAAAAAAAAAAAAAAAAAGAAAAAAAAAAAGAAAGAAGAGAAAAGAAGCAAATAAAATATTTGTCATTAGGAGATAGTTTAATGAATTAAAATATTGCCATACAATGGAATACTTTGCAGCTGTAAAAACAAATAAGTTTTTATGTGTTGATATGGTACAACTTCCAAGATATATAGGCACTATAGCAGAATAATTAAAAGTTTGGACCCTGGAGACTGACTCTGTAGATTCAAAGACCAGCTCTGCTAATTATTAGCTGTGTAAACTTGGACAAATTTTTCAAGCTCAGTTCCTTAGTTTTTTTATCTGTGAAATGAGGATGCCAATGGCAACTACCCCACAGGATTGTTTTGAGGCACAAATGAGTTGCTACGTACCATGCACTTAGAACAGTGTCTCACACATAGTAAAATAATTGAACCACAGCAGTGAGATGTGAGCGAATGATTTTTGAAATGCAATATAATTCATAAAAAATGAAAACTGAATCTTTGAAAAATTCATTGCCATGAAACATTTTCACCGTTTCTGCCTTGGGTTGTAGTGTTGTACATTTTCACGGCCAGGAATATCTCCTCTTTTATAGTCTTCTATTATTATAATCTCTTTGAGGACGAGGCCTGGGTTTTCCTCAGTTTGTAGACCTGCATGGCCTCTGGCTTCTGCCATGTTCAGGGCAAATTCCTTATGTATTTGTTGACTAACTTAATAAAATATTCAGATTCCTGTCTGCATATAACTATAATTGCAGAGCCCTGACATTTAGAGAGTAGTTTTAGGCCCTGTTAGGAGGCTGATCCTGTAATTTCAACATTAAGGACAAGTCTGTAGTTTTTTTTTTTAACATAGAAGGAGGAAGTTTATATCTAGCTGGAGCAATATTCTGACAGGTTTTATCACTAGTTAGATGTATAAAGGCAGGCCAGCTCTTAACCTTTCTGAGACTCAGAGGTTCTAAAAATTATTAGTCCTGGTCCTCTTTTAAAAATAAAATTCTTAGAAAACAACGGGAAGTTGCAGTGAGCCGAGAACACGCCACTGCACTCCAGCCTGGGAGACAGAGATGCTGTCTGAAAAAAAAAAAAATTGTGTCGTATCTGCATATAATGTACATGCACCCTCCTGTTAAATCATCTCTAGATTACTGATAATTCCTAATACAATGTAAATGATATGTAAGTAATTGTTATACTATATTATTATTATTATTTTATTTTATTTTTTGAGATGGAGTTTTGCTCTTGTTGCCCAGGCTGGAGTGCAATGGCCGATCTTGGCTCACTGCAACCTCTGCCTCCTAGGTTCAAGTGATTCTTCTGCCTCAGCCTCCCGAGTAGCTGCGATTACAGGCATGCGCCACCACACCCAGCTAATTTTGTATTTTTAGTAGAGACAGGGTTTCTTCATGTTGGTCAGGCTGGTCTCGAACTCCCATCCTCAGGTGATCTGCCCGCCTCAGCCTCTCAAAGTGCTGGGATTACGGGCATGAGCCACCACACCCAGCCTATATTTTTAGATGTATGTCATGTTTTATTGCTTTTTTAAAAAATGTTTTCTGAATACTTTTGATCTGCTCTTGGTTGAATCTGTGTATGTGGAAGGCTTGGATGTGGAGGGCCAACTCTGCTTCACTATGAGTATATTACCTAGATATTTAAACTTCTTAAAACCTGTGGATGAATAAAATATTCAATGTATTAGGAATATGAGGAAAAGTATAACAAGATCATTTCATCTAACTTCTTTTTTTTTCTTTTTGAGACAGAGTCTCACTCTGTCAGCCAGGCTAGAGTGCAGTGGTGTGATCTTGGCTCACTGCAGCCTTGACCTCCTGGACTCAGATGATCCTCACACCTCAGCCTCCCAGGTAGCTGGGACTACAAGCATGCACCATCACACCCGGCTAATATTTGTAGTTTTTGTAGAGATGGGGTTTCACCATGTAGCCTAGGCTGGTCTTGAACTCCTGGGCTCAAGCAATCCACCCACCTCAGTCTCCCAAAGTGCTGTGACTACAGGCGTGAGCCACTGTGCCTGGCCATTTTGTATAACTTAAGCCTTTGCCTCTGAGATTAAGGTCACCTAAAATTCTTAAGTAAAATAAGGCCTAAAATGTTTCCTTTGTGATATTTAGTGATATGGTTTCTCTACCTTCCTAAATCATTTCAAATAAATGTCAGTTATTATCTCATGTAGGGTTGATCGTGTTGCCTTTTTCCAGAGTAATTTTACTATAAAATATAATAATGAAAACGAAGCATTTTCTTTTTCTCTTTTTCTTTTTTCTTTTTTTTGAGTTTTTTTGAGATTTTTGAGTTTCGCACTTTCACTCAGGCTGGAGTGTAATGGTGTGATCTTGGCTGCAACCTCTGCCTCCCAGGTTCAAGCAGTTCTCCTGCCTCAGCCTCCTGAGGAGCTGGGATTACAGGCACCTGCCACCACGCCCAATTAATTTTTATTGTTTTAGTAGAGATGATATTTCAGCATGTTGACCAGGCTGGTCTCAAACTCCTGACCTCAGGTGATCCACCCACCTTGGTATCCCAAAGTGCTAGGATTATAGTCATGAGCCATCGAGCCTTGCCAGTCATAGCATTTTCAAGGCACAAGTTTATAGGTGTGTACTGTTTTGGAAAGCCTTAAGTATAAAAATCCCCAAATGCTTAGTAAATTGGGGGATTGCATATATTCAATTAGAGAAGAATTCTTCATGTTCCAAAATAATAAATCATGGAATTTCTCTAAACAGCAGGGCATGACAACTCACGTGCATTTGGTAAGAGAAACTTCAGAGTCTACCTGGGAAAATTGTCCTATGTAACCCAGTACAAAGCTTCCAGAGTGATATGTATCAGAGAGCAATGCATGGCTAGCTAAACAGATCAGCTGTCTAAATCAATTATGTAACCAGGGGTTTGGGGATCAGATGGAAGAGCCACATTAGACTGGATGGTGAGAAATCTCTCTGAAGCGGTGATATTTGAGATAAAACCTGAATAGAATAAAGCCTGAACAAAGCTGAAGGAACCAACCTTTTGGAAGATCCACCAATAGGTCTTCAAAAGGCTAGGTCCTTCAGAAGAGCCCAGCCAGTAAGGTCTCTCAGGTCAGAATAAGGTTGGTGGATCAAAGAACAGGAAGGCCAGATTGCCTGGAGTATAAGGGGTGTGTAAGCTAGGAAGAGTGGTTCTACAATTAAGTTAAGAGATATAAACAAGGACCAGATTGATGGAATCTGAAGGAACCATGAAGGAACCATGTAAGTGCATGTAAATTACTTCACTTGGAGCTTGAAAAATTTTAAAAATGCAGTAAGTGGAAACTCTTATTTATTAGACATCATGTTATTCTTTTCTCCATAATCCTAATTTAAATGTTTTTTTCAAAATAGGGGTAATTTTATTCCTTATTATACATGCAAATGAACATTTAGAAATTACTTGTGAAATTTGAACCTCATGTCTTCACTAACCTTGTTAAATTTAAATTCTATTAAAAAACATAAGAAATCTGGGAGTCGTGGCTCACACCTGTAATCCCAGCACTTTGGGAGGCTGAGGTGGGAGAATCACTTGAGCCCAGAATTTGAGACCAGCCTAGCCAACAAAGTGAAACCTTGTCTCTACCAAAAAATAAAAAAGTAAAAAAATAGCCAGGCATAGTGATGTGCACCTGTGGTCCCAACTATTCAGTAGGCTGAGATGGGAGGATCACTTGAGCCCAGGAGTTGGAGGATTCAGAGAGCTATGATCATGCCACTGCACTCCAGCCTGGGTGACAGAATGAGACCCTATCTCAAATAAATAAATAAATAAATAAAATAAAAAACATAAGATGAATTTCCTAATCGAAAGGCAATAAAACTGGGTATTCATATCGTACTCACTGGTTTACAAATTTTTTAAATTGTTTCTTGCCTAGATTTATGCTGAAAGACTCTCTCACTCCATTTCTCAACCATGAGACTCCTCGGTCAGGAAAACATTTTCCTAAAATTCGATCAGTTTTTTGAGAATACATGGACACAGAAAGGGGAACCACACACACTGGGGCCTTTTGGAGGATGGAGGGCGGGAAGAGGGAGAGGATCAGGAAAAACAGCTAAATAACTAATAGATACTAGGCTTAATACCTGAGTGATTGAAATAATCTGTACAACGAACTCCCATGACGCAAGTTTACCTGTGTAACGAACCTGCACTGGCACCACTGACCTTAAAATAAAAGTAAAAAAAAAAATCCAGTTTTTGTAGTTTATCTTTAATCAATCTGGGATTTATTTTAGGCATTGTGTGGGCTAGAGATTACAGTAGGCTGAATAATAGCTCCCAAATATGTCCACATTTTAATCCCTGAAAAATGTGAATGTTACTTTATGTGGCAAAAGTGACTTTACAGATACAATTCAGTTACGGGTGCTGAGATGGGGAGATTATCCTGGGTTAACTGGGTGGGCCTTAAATGTCATCACAAGTGTCCTTAAAAGAGGAAAGCAGAAGGAGATTTGACAAAGAAGAGGAAGAGGCCATGTGAAGACAGAGCAGAGAGAGAAACTTGAAGATGTTATGCTGCGGCCCTGGAGATGGACCAAGGGGCCTGGAGCCAAGGAGTGCAAGCAATGCAGCCCTAAAAGCTAGAAAGGGCAAGGAAGAATTTCCCCCTAGAGCTTCTGGAGGGAGGGTCCTGCCCATACGTTAGACTGTGTTCCTTGATTTCTAGCCTGTGGGCTCCAGAACTGTAGGAATAAACTTATGTTGTTTCAAACTGTCTAGTTTGTGGTGATTTGTAGCAGCAGTAATGGGAAATTAACACAGAGATGGAACCCAATTTTTGCCACACTGTTAACTAATTGTCCCAATACCATTTATTGTATACTACATTATTTCCTAACAGGTCAGGAATATTAACTTTTTCATAACGTCAATGCCCACATATAACTGAGTCTGTTTCTATTCTATGCTACTAGTCAATTTATTTACTCTTGGGTCAATATCAGACTTTTAAACAACAGTTTTATAGTATATTTAAATGAGTGGTAGGGTGAGTCCAATATTCTTTTTTTTTCCAAAAATTTTCTTTCTGCTGCATTTATTCTTCTAGATGAACTTTAGCATCAATTAGCCTAGTAAAACATTTTGAATTTTGATTGAAACTGCATTAAATATCTAGATTCATTCAAATATTTTTATTCAGAAACATAGACTCCCTTTTAGGTCTCTACCCCAACCCCTAACCCTTCAGTAAAATTTTATATTTTTATCACTTAGGACTTGTACATTTTTTAAGGTTGATTTCTTAAGGCTTACTTCTTTATTGCTATGTGGAACAGGGTCTTTTTGAAGTTACATTCCTTTTTTTTTTTTGAGATAGGGTTTCACTCTGTCACTCAGACTGGAGTGCAGTGGCATGATCTTGGCTCACCACAGCCTCCACCTCCCAGGCTCAAGCGATTCTCCTGCCTCAGCCTCCCGAGTAGCTGGGATTACAGGAATGTGCCACAACCACCCAGCTAATTTTAGTACTTTTAGTAGAGATGGGGTTTTACCATGTTGGCCAGGCTGGTCTTGAACTCCTGACCTTAAGTGATCCACCTACCTTGGCCTCCCAAAGTGCTGGGATTACAGGCATGAGCCACTGCACCTGGCAGAAGTTACATTTCTAATTAGATGCTATTGGCATGTAGGAACGCTATTGGATTTTGAATTTGACCACTCTGCTGAATCCACTTAACGTCTCTCAGATTTTCTAGTGAGACAATATCATTTATAAATATTATAATCTTTTCTCCTTTTTACTGTTTATTTTTCTTATTTGTTTTTCTTGTTTTATTGCATTAGTTAGAATCTACAGAACAGTGTTAAATGATGATGGTGTTAATAGGCATATTTACCTTTTTTCTGACTTTAGTTGGAATGCCTTTGATGTTTCACTATTAAATATGATGCGTGTTTTACTTTGTATATTTTGTGGAGGTATTTTAATATCTATACCTGTATTAGTTCATTTTCACACTGCTACAAAGACACTACCTGAGACTGGGTAATTTATAAAGAAAAGAGGTTTAAATGACTCACAGTTCTGTATGGGTGGTGAGGCCTCAGGAAGCTTACAATCATGGCTGAAGGGGAAGCAGGCACCTTATTCACAAGGTGGCAGGAGAGAGAGAAACAGAGAGAGAGAGAGACAGTGAAGGAGGAAGAGCCCTTTATAAAACCATCAGATCTTGTGAGAACTCACTCACTATCATGAGAACAGCATGGAGGAAACCACCCCAAAGGTCCAATCACCTCTCACCAGGTCCCTAATTTGACACATGGAGATTATGGGGATTACAATTCAAGATGATATTTGGGTGGGGACACAGAGCCAAACGATATCATTGCAGCCCTGACCCTTCCCAAATCTTATGTCTTTTTTACATTTCAAACCAATCATGCCTTCCTGAGAGTTCACCAAAGTCTTAACTCATTTCAGCATTAACTCAAAAGTCCAAGTCCAAAGTCTTACCTGAGACAAGGCAAGTTTCTTCTGCCTATGAGCCTGTAAAATAAAAAACAAAGGGACTAGAGGCCCCATGTGAGTTCGACATTCAGTGGGGCAGCCATTAAATCTTAAAGGTCTAAAATAATCTCCTTTGACTCCAAGTCTCACATCCAGGGCATGCTGATGTGAGGAGTGGGTTCCCATGGCCTTGGGAAGCTCTTTCATCAACTGGCATTGAGTGCCTGCAGCTTTTCCAGGTGCACGGTGCAAGCTGTAGGTGGATCTATCATTCTGGGGTC
Organism: Rhinopithecus bieti; assembly: GCF_001698545.2. Taxonomy (NCBI): domain Eukaryota; kingdom Metazoa; phylum Chordata; class Mammalia; order Primates; family Cercopithecidae; genus Rhinopithecus; species Rhinopithecus bieti. Next base: position 211,019 of record NW_016812027.1, read on the forward strand.
TGGAGGATGGTAGCTGTCTTCTCACAGCTCCACTAGGCAGTGCCCCAGTGGGTACTCTGTGTGTAGGTTCCAACCCCACATTTCCCTTCTGTACTGCCCTAGCTGAAGTTCTCCATGAGGGCTCTGCCTCTGCAGCAGACTTCTGTATAGACATTCAAGCATTTCCATACATTCTCTGAAGTCTAGGCAGAGGTTCTAAAGCCTCAATTCTTGACTTCTATGCACCCACAAGCCCAACACCACATGGAAGCTGTCAAGGCTTGGCACTTACTTCCTTTGAAGAAACAGCCCAGACTGTACCTGGGCCCCTTTTAGCCATGGCTAGAGCTGGAGTGGCTGGGAAGCAGGGCACCAAGTCCTGAAGCTTCACAGAGCAGTGGGGCCATTTATTCCTCCTAGGCCTCAGAGCCTGTGATGGGAGGAGCTGCCATGAAGACCTCTGACATGCCCTGGAAACATTTTCCACAGTGTCTTAACAATTAACATTTTGGCCCCTTGTTACTTCTGCAAATTTCTGCAGCAGCTTGAATTATTCCCCAGAAAATTGGTTTTTCTTTTTTACCACACGGTGAGGCTGCAAATTTTCCAAACTTTAACATTCTGTCACTTCTTGAACACTTTGCTGCTTAGAAATTTCTTCTGCCAGTTACCCTAATCATCTCTCTTAAGTTCAAAGTTTCACACATCTCTATGGCAGGGGCAGAATGCCACTGGTCTCTTTGCTAAAGCATAGTAAGAGTGACTTTTGCTCCAGTTTCCAATAGATTCCTGATATGGTTTGGCTCTGTGTCTCCACCCAAATCTCACCTTGAATTATAATAATCCCCATGTGTTGTGGGAGGGACCCAGTGGGAGGTAATTGAATCATGGGGGCAGGTTTTTCCTGTGCTGTTGTGGTGATAGTGAATACATCTCAAGAGATCTGATGGTTTTATAAGGGGGAGTTCCCCTGCAGAAGCTTTCTCTTGTCTACTACCATGTAAGATGTCCTTTTGCTCTTCCTTCATCTTCTGCCATGAATGTGATGCCTCTCAAGCTATGTGGAACTGTGAGTTCATTAAACATCTTTTCTTTATAAATTACCCCGTTTCAGGTATGTTTTTATTAGCAGCATGAGAACAGACTAATATAGTTACTTATCTACATCTGAGACCACTTCACCCTGGACTTCATAATCCATATCACTATCAACATTTTGGTCAAAACCATTCGACACATCTCTAGGAAGTTCCAAACTTTCCCATATCTTCCTGTCTTCTTCTGAGCCCTCCAAACTGTTCCAGCCTCTGCCTGTTACCCAGTTTCAAAGTTGCTTCCACATTTTTCAGGTTGTTTTTACAGCAGTACCCCACTCTACGGGTACCAATTTACTGTACTATTCTGTTTTCACACTGCTACAAAGATACTACCCTAGACTGGGTAATTTATAAAGAAAAGAGGTTTAATTGACTCACAGTTCTGCATGGCTTGGGAGGCCTCAGGGAACTTACAATCATGGTGGAGTGGGAAGAAGACATCTTCTTCACAAGGTGGCAGGAGAGAGAAGGCGGAAGAGCCCCTTATAAAACCATCAGATCTCATGAGAACTCACTCACTATCATGAGAACAGCACAGGGGAAACCACCTCCATGATCCAGTGACCTCCTACCAGATCCCTCCCAAGACACTTGGAAATTATGGGGTTTATAGAGTTTAAAATTTGAGATGAGATTTCGGTGGGGACACAGAGCCAAACTATATCAATATCTATTTACATATATGTAATAATGATAAGAATATTTACTCTTATTTCTAGATTATTAATTTTTTCTTTAAATCAGAAGTGCCAATAAAATATTATTAAATGATTTACAAATCTATCATTATAAGTTTATTAATGTTCATTCTTTTATCATATAACAAAACCTATTGTATTATTTTATGTTTTCATTAAACATTTGTTTAGTATTTAAATAGTTTATTTTTTTTTTTGTATTTAATAAAATCAGACCTACAAAATGAATTTGGAAGTGCTTTGTCTTTTTCTTTGCTAAAGTTTAATAACAGTTTAAAATAACAGAAATAGCAAACTCCTTATAGGCCAATAGAACTATATTAGTCTAGTCCCTTTTGGTGGTAGATTTTGGCAATGTTTCCAATTCTCTTCTATAGTTAGTTTATTCAGGTTTCCTACAACTTTTGAATCAATTTTTCTTTTTTTTTGAGACAGAGTCTCGCTTCTTTGCCCAGGCTGGAGTGCAATGGCACCATCTCGGCTTACTGCAACCTCCGCCTCCCAGGTTCGAGCAATTCTTCTGCCTCAGCCTCCCCAGTAACTGGGATTACAGGCATGTACCACTACACCAGGCTAATTTTTGTATTTTTAGTAGAGATGGGGTTTCACCATGTTGACCAGGCTGGTCTTGAACTCCTGACCTCAAGTGATCCGCCCACCTTGGCCTCCCAAAGTGCTGGGATTACAGGTGTGAGCCATGGTGCCCGGCCTTGAATCGATTTTTGTAACACATTCTAGATAATAATGAGAAAATGTTAACATTCAGTATCTATAAAGTATGCCTGCAAATCAATAAGATAAAAGATCCACTTAAAAATAAGCAAGGGACAAATGTGCAAAATTAATAGAAGAAAAATTCAAATAGCCATTTGATGTGTGCTTTAAATCTGTTATATTTACGGTAACCATATATACCTATTTCCCTGGCAGAGTCCTGGTTTACATGTATTTGTCCAGTCAAATTATGACTAGTATCACTTTTTGTCTCAAAAACTTCCTATTTGGGGCTGGGTGTGGTGGCTTATGTCTGTAATCCCAGCACTATGGGAGGCTGAGGAGGGTGGATCACTTGAGGTCAGAAGTTCGAGACCAGACTGAATAACATGGTGAAATGCCATCTCTACTAAAAGTATAAAATTAGCTGTGCGTGGTAGCGCATGCCTGTAATCCCAGCTACTTGGGAGACCGAGGCAGGGGAATCACTTGATCCCAGGAGACAGAGGTTTCAGTGAGCTGAGATCACGCCATGATACTCCAGCCTGGGCAACAAGAGCAAAACTTGTCTCAAAAAAACAAACAAACAAAAAGAAAACTTCCTATTTGGACTACAAATTTTACTGTCTCTTTACTTACAATAAATGAGATGCAAGTGTAAATGACAGTGAAGATTTTATTATTATTACCAATCAGATTAGCAAACATTAAAAAGATTTATAATATACATTGCTGGAAAGGGTGTGTTGAAACGGAATAATATTGGTGAAAGTGTTGGTATTCTCTTTTCGGGTTAGAAATTTGGCTATATCTACTAAAATTTCAGTTGCGCATATCATCTGTTCTAGCTATTGGACTTTTGGAATCTTAACTAATGGGAATAGTGGTGGCATGGTGCAAAGACATGCATTGACAAAGTTGTTATAATAGTCCAAAATTGAAAACAATTTACATGTGTATCAGCAGGCTATTGATTAAATAAATAAAGATGCACCTATGAAAGGAAATACTATGTAGATCTTTAAAACAGTGAGATGCAGTAAGATGCAGAATGGTATTATGGTTTTAACTGGTATTTGGAGAAATATGCACATATATCATTTATTTTTCTATGCTTAGAGAAAAAAGCTTGAAAATATACACCACATTTAACACCTATATCATGAGGGTCAGATGAACAGAAACAGAAACAGAAAATTTGATAAAGGTTTTGTTAAGTATTAGGGAGAAAATAGTTTTTGAAAAAAAAACCCCAACTTATTTGGCAGTAATACAAGACACTACGTATGCTGGAAGGAAACAGAAAAATCTGGTTTGGCTTGGTAACAGGTGTCAGAGAGTAATCTTCTAGTTCTGTTAATGTTTCTTCTGGTTGGAAGTGTGACTTTTTTTCCTCTGTCAGAAAGCTTCATGGCTATATAAAAGATTTTCAATTCTAGAGATATGGGAATGCTAGACCACAGCCCATGGAGTTATTATTTTTTATCTTTCTGTAAGAATATACAGTCTTAGAATTTTAAGGCAGTAAGGGCCTCAATCCCTTCTTGTCAAAGCTCTCATTTTTTTTAATTTTTTTTTTTTTAGTGATAAAAGAAAGTTTTATCTATTTCATCCAGGAATATATGCTCTGTATCTTATACATAATATTCCAGAGAAAAAGTTACCTATACCTGTTTTTTGAAGAATAGATATTCTTAATATCCACACCATTCAAGGACAATGTAAAAACAAAACAAAACCCCAAAACAAACCCCAAAACCCAAAACCCCAATATTGTAGGTCAGTCTCCTACCTGAGTCTGTGTGAGAAAATAAAATATTACAAAATGAAATCAAGCAGTTAATTAAAAATAACGGACTCAAGGATAAAGAACACTTCAAGTCCATCAGAAAAACTACTCAGTGTAAAAGTGGATAAATAGGTTCATGTGCAATTCCCAGGAAATAAAATGCAAATGGAGTAACCACATAAAATATTCTCAAGTTCATTATGACCATGAAAATGGAAATTACAATACAAATAATATTCCTTCATATCATATTGATGACAATAAAACATTTTTAGAAAGCTAAACGTTTGTGAGAATGTGAAGAAAGAAGATTACACACTGCTAAAAGTATGCTGGAAAAAAATTTAGGGTATCTGGTAAAAGTGCGCATACTCTAAAACCAAGAAATTCTATAATCAGGTATGTGTCAGATATTTTCTAGGCTATGTGTATATCAATGTTCTCCTTTTACAAATAAAGTAACCAAAGCCTAACTCTTTTTACTATTAATATATATATAAAACTACTTAGAATAGTTTGTGGTATATATTAAGGATTATATAATAATATATAGTTATCTATGATCATCCTCATCTTCATCATCAATAGTCAGTTGTAGATGAAATTATATTAATTAATATGATTAATATTGACAAACACATTTTAGGTGATCATCATTGGATCTCCGGAGCAGTATGCTGACAGCCGAATTAAAAACCTGCCAATATTTAACCAGACGATGAGGTTTGGAGGACATTTCTTCCTCTCCCACCCAGAGTCACGCTCGTGCGTGCTTCCACAGTGACAGTCTGACCTTTTGAAACTTGGAGATCATACTCTGATCCTTGAAAACGCCCCACCGCCTTCCCAGAGGCTGCCGGTCTCCACGTTCGCGTTCTACCTGGTAGAATCCCTTGACAGTTTCAGTACCTGGCCGCCAAGGCTTTGGGAGTTAACGCCTACCTGGACGGGAGGCACTGTGGAGGAGAGAGGGAAGGCTCTGAAACCCACCCGAGAAGGCGGGCTAGGGGAAGTCACTCCTGGAAAGAGGTTTTCTTGGGTGCCAGCACCCGGGGAGAGCTACTCTGGGGCCAGGCAAGCATCCCGCCTAGGCTCCCTAGTGCCTGTTAGTGAGTGACACGACAGCGACAGGACACAGGAAGAAGTGTCAGATGACAGCTGCGCCTGGCGCGCAAGGTGATCAATTTTATTTTTGGTAGCTGGACGCCAGTAGGACGCACCACTTCAGCTCTAAACTGGAACAGGTGGTCCCAAGACGTTTTCTGTTCTTTTTCATTTTTTTTGAGACAGGGTCTCGCTCTGTCGCCCAGGCTGGAGTGCAAAGGCGCGATTTCAACTCATCGCTACCCCCTCCTCCTGGGTTCGAGTGAACCTCCCACCTCAGCATCAGTAGCTGGGACCACAGGCGCGAGCCACCACGCCGGCTAATTTTTATATTATTTGCAGAGACAGGGTCTCGCTATGTTGCCAAGGCTGGTCTCGAACTCCTGGCCTGAAGTGATACGCCCGCCTCGGCTTCCCAAAGTCCCCTACTGGCGCGAGCCACCGCGCCGGTCAGCCTCCAAGATTTTTGTTGCAAGGATGGAATGGTCGCTTCTGTGCGGATCCTCCAAACCATCGTTGGGAGAGGCCTCCTTAAAGTCTGGGAGAAAAGTTGTTTCGGGTGGATATGAAAGTAAGGCAAGGTCGGGCGCGGTGGCTCAAGCCTGTAATCCCAGCACTTTGGGAGGCCGAGGCGGG
>NW_016812027.1:217609-218741 GCF_001698545.2 Rhinopithecus bieti
AAAAAAAAAAAAAAAAAAAAAAAAAAAAGAAAGTAAGGCAAAGCCGGAAGGAGGAGAGTAGCCGAAACAAGCAAAGTGATCGTGATGGGTTTAGGAAAGGTGATCTGGCGTGCTAAATGGCGTTTCCGGAGAAATCCGAAAACTATTGCTTTACAGTATACCAAAGAGCTGCCCTGAGTCTGGAAACCCCTTAAGGGATCAAAATGGATGCAATGGGTATCCTTCTCCAATGACACCCTTCACGGGCCGGGAGCCTGGCAGTTCGCCACCCGCTGCCTCCCTTTCCGCAGCCGGGCTCGCAGCCTCTCAGCTACCTCTAAACCCCGGAGCAGGGAAGTCCGCGCAGGCCTGAACGGCCCGGGTGGGAGCCTGTCTTCCCGCACACTGCGCATGCGCGGGGGGTGGCCTGCCAGGTCGGCTCAGGGAGCCGTGACGAGTCCGGAAGCGCCTGCGCGCGCTCCTCGGTACGAGAACTAGTTTTGTTTCGTGCCGTCTGGACTGGAACCCTTTGGAGAGAACCCCCGGCAGGACCAGGACCAACCCCGCACCCGCCAGCACCGCGGCAATGTCCAGCAACAGTTTTTCTTACAATGAGCAGTCCGGAGGAGGGGAGGCGACGGAGCTGGGTCAGGAGGCGACCTCAACCATTTCCCCCTCGGGGGCCTTCGGCCTCTTTAGCAGCGATTTGAAGAAGTGAGGAGAAAGGTTTGGGGTACGGGGATGGGAGGGAGGAGCTGGGGACTCGGAGGAGTGGGCGCCGGGTGGGCTCCCTGGAGTGGAGCGGGGTCGCCCTGAGATCTGAGCAGAGCTGGGCGGTAACGTGTTCCACGGGTGGGTGGGTGGGGTTGGTTGGCGGTGGTGGCAGTTGGGGGAGTTTGGGGCGTGTGTGTGTAGGGGTCTCTAGTAGTTTTCAAACTTTAGTGAAAAGGAAACCACTTGGTGAGCTTAGATCCCACCCCTGAAGACACTGATTGAATTGGACTTGGTCTGGGCTCAGGAGTCTGAATTTTGAGCATAGTCTTCTAAGTTTATCTACCGTTCGCCGGATCGGACTTTGATACATTCCCTGATTAGGGAGATCAAGGTGAGAGTGCGAGTGTTGCTTGTGGGAAGTTATTTTGTGACCCCGGAG
>NW_016812027.1:218871-276482 GCF_001698545.2 Rhinopithecus bieti
GGTGGGTGGGGTTGGTTGGCGGTGGTGGCAGTTGGGGAGTTTGGGGCGTGTGTGTGTAGGGGTCTCTAGTAGTTTTCAAACTTTAGTGAAAAGGAAACCACTTGGTGAGCTTAGATCCCACCCCTGAAGACACTGATTGAATTGGACTTGGTCTGGGCTCAGGAGTCTGAATTTTGAGCATAGTCTTCTAAGTTTATCTACCGTTCGCCGGATCGGACTTTGATACATTCCCTGATTAGGGAGATCAAGGTGAGAGTGCGAGTGTTGCTTGTGGGAAGTTATTTTGTGACCCCGGAGTGTAGGAAGAGAGAGGTGGGTTTAGGCTGTTAGAATGGACAAACTGGTTTATACCAGTATCAGTGTTCTTGGATTATATCCTTTGCACTACAGACAATAACACCAATCCAAAATAAGCATATGAATAGAAAATATTTTAAGAGTGTTACTATGAACAAATCCTAAACTTTTACAAATTAATAATGTGAATTTTAAAAACGAATGTTAAGGTACACTTAGTTTTGTAAAAAGTATCACCGAGAAATGGAAAGAAATCCCAAGTTGTTTGTTTGGGGGGTGGGATGGTGGTATTGGGGTGGTGGTAGTGGTTAAATTTACCAGAATTATCATTTTTACGTTTCTCTTATTTTAAATCTTTCATTACTAAGCAATAGGGTCACATAATAGTCTGTCGCTAAATTCATGCTAAATTAAGGTAGAATAGCTGTGCTGGTAGCTTTGCAGATATGTTAGAGGGTATAATTAAAATTTAAATTAAACGTTACTACCAATATTGGGTAGTCTAGAAAGTACTACTACTTGAAATTAGGATTACATTTTGGCTGTATTGAGGATCAAAATCATATAGATGGCATGTACGATACAATATTTTCTTTTCCTTTTTCCCAGATTAGAAAAGTTTAAAAGTAAGGTAACTGATTTCATTTTTCATTATATGCATTTGGTGATCCATTGTTCTAGAGCAAGTACGGAGCTTGTTGCCTTTACTGTTAGCAAAATGTTTAGACTGAATTGACCTGTAAATCGGCATCAATCTGTTTTGCAAATTAATTTACTTTTCTGGTTTGTGAACATCTAAGATGTTTTCTCTTAGATTTTTGTCAGATTTGGGGCCACGCACGGCAGCTCTAGGCTGTAATCTCAGCACTTTGGGAAGCCGAGGCGGGCGGATCACTTGAGGCCAGGAGTTTGATACCAGCCTGGCCAACATGGTGAAACCCCGTCTCTACTAAAAATACAAAAATTAGCCGGGCGTGGTGGCTCCTGCTTGTAATCCCAGCTACTCTGGAGGCTGAGGCAGGAGCATCGCTTGAACCCGGGAGGCGGAAGCTGCAGTGAGCCGAGATCGCGCCACAGCACTCTAACTTTAGTGGGTGACAGAGTGGGACTCCGTCTCAAAAAAAGAAGAAAAAAAGGAAAAAGATTTTTGTCAAATTTTGACCTGATTTGGAAAAAAAACACAAAAAACTTATGGCTTTGACTCTGTGACCAGTGCTCTTGAGGTGACCTAACAGGTTGGATTTAAAATAAAAGTAGCTAATTGATTAGAGGTGGTATGTAATACATGCAAATAACCATGGTTGAATTGTGTTCCTCAAAAGATATTTATTGGGTATTTGTGTCACCACTTTACATTTGTTATCTCATTCAGTTTTCTTAACAACTCTGCAGGTTATTACCAGCTGCTCCCACTTTACACGTGAGGAAATTGGAGTGTGATCGTTAACTTGGGAAAGGCCGCAAAGCTAGAACATTGCACTGCCTGAATTTGAACTCAGAGGCTCTAATGTTAGAGCCCATTCTCTCAAAAGTTTATATGTGCTACTTACTACGTGATGAAATGTATGGTATTTTTATTAGTGAGCGCATACAACTCACGAAAGCTTTAAACTTTAAATAGCTCTAAGTAGTACCACCAGAGAAGCTTCCAGGGATTAGAAACATTTGGCTGTCGACCTGCAATCTAATGGAATTGTACAGAAACAAGGAGACCCCTGTTCTGGAAATGGTCATTAAATTTCTCTTGAGTCCGCATTTTCTCATTTATAAAACCGTAATATTATTTGCCTTTTAAAAAAGTCGAATGACAAAATTTATGTAAAAAACTTGAAGCGGGCCGGGCGCGGTGGCTCAAGCCTGTAATCCCAGCACTTTGGGAGGCCGAGGCGGGCGGATCACGAGGTCAGGAGATCGAGACCATCCTGGCTAACACGTGAAACCCCATCTCTACTAAAAAATACAAAAATCTAGCCGGGCGAGGTGGCAGGCGCCTGTAGTCCCAGCTACTTGGGAGGCTGAGGCAGGAGAATGGCGTGAACCCGGGAGGCGGAGCCTGCAGTGAGCCGAGATCTGGCCACTGCACTCCAGCCTGGGCAACAGAGCGGGACTCCGTCTCAAAAACAACAACAACAACAACAAAAAAAACTTGAAGCTCACCCTGTTCCTCAGCTCTGGTTTTTAATGGTTTACTCTGATGAAATAGTTTCAAGTTTACAAAAAAGTTGCAACAATAGCACTGAGAGCAACCCTTTTGCAGATTTACCAATTAAAAAAATTGCTACATTGCTTGCTTACTGTCTCTGTCACTCACTCTCCTCATGCATATTCAGGCACATATACGTATTCATGTTATGTGTCTTCTGAACCATTGGAGACTCGGTTGTACACATCATGTTCTTTTTTTTTTTTTTTTTTGAGACGAGTCTTGTTCTGTCCCCCGGGCTGGAGTGCAGTGGTGCGATCTCAGCTCACTGCAGGCTCCGCCTCCTGGGTTCAGGCCATTCTCCTGCCTCAGCCTCCCAGGTAGCTGGGACTACAGGCGCCCACCACCGGCTAATTTTTTGTATTTTTAGTAGAGACGGGGTTTCACCATGTTAACCAGGATGGTCTCGATCTGCTGACCTTGTGATCTGCCCGCCTGGGCCTCCCAAAGTGCTGGGATTACAGGCGTGAGCCACTGCTTCCGGCCCCCACATCATGTTCTTTTACGCTTAAAATCTCAATGTGTAACTTTTAAGAACAAAGATATTCTCTTACGCAACTTACAGTGTTGCTGGATTCAGGAAATTTAATGTCTGTACAATCTATAGTATGTAATCTAATTTTATCGTTTGTTCCAGTAAAGGTGTTTTCTTTTTTCCCAAGAATTTTTTTCCTCAAGTACGGGATCCAGTCCGAGATGATATATTTAATTTAGTTGCCATGTCTCTTTAGTCTTCTTTAATCTGGAATAGTTTCTTAGCCTTTTTTGTCTTTCATGACCTTGACATATCTAAGGATTGCAAGCCTATTTTTTTATTTTATGTTAATCAGTTTTTGGGTTTGTTGGTGTTTCCTCATGTTTAGATTCAGGTTATGTATCCTTGGCCGGAATACTACCATAGGTGATGCGTGCTTCTCAAACTATTACATTTGGAGGCGTAGGGTGTCCATCTTCATGATGTTAATTTTCCTAGTCACAGGGTTGTCCAGTTTCTCTATTGTATCATTTCTATTTTTTTTTTTTTTCAAATTATCTGTAGGGAGACACTGAGACCATGCAGATGTCTTGCTCTTTTTTAAATTGACCACTTCTACATTTAACAACCATTGATCAATCTCCTGAACCTGTCTTCCTCAATGGCTGCAAAATGGTAATGTTTCAGCTGCAACTCCCTCTACTGTTGTGCTCTTTGGCTTCTTGGCCTAGAGCTCTGTGTTCTCTGATCTTTCACTAACCATCTCAATGATGCCTAGGTACTTCCTAGTCATAGTATTAGTTTTTTGTTTTATGAATTTAATCTTATTTATCAGTATTATTTATCCTCTCCTCCCTTCAAACAGAACCAGAATTAGATGACTTTATGAAAGTAGATCCTATACCTCATTTATTGACTAAAAAGGCCTGTGTATTAGATTATTTGCTTCAAGATTTTTAATTTCTTTATTTAAAATGTAAAGAACTTATTTTTGTACTCTCATTTTTTATTTTTTGAGACATGTCTTACTCTGTTGCCCGGCTGGAGTGCAGTGGTGCAATCATGGCTCACTGCATCCTCAACCTCCTGGGCTCAAGTGATCCTTCCCACCTCAGGCTTCTGAGTGGCTCAGACTACAGGTGCGTGCCACAATGCCCAGCTAATGTTTGTATTTATTGTAGAGATTAGGTCCTGCCATGTTGCCCAGGCTAGTCTTGAACTCCTGGGCTCAAGCAATCCGCCTGCCTCATCCTCCCAAAGTGCTGGAATTACAGGCGTGCACCACTGTGGCTGGCCCCTTCCTTCTTTTTGAAATGTTCTCAACTTCTATTGTTGCTGTTTTTTTCTGTTATTTTTCTTCATTAAAGAAAACCAAACTTCTTTTATCTTAACCAATTTGGGTATGTGTGCGTATAATTAAAAATAGTTTTAATAATTCTACTACTGGATTAAACATTTAATTAGGAATTAATTTCTAGAAACAAACAGACAAGACTAGTTAATTTTTCTTAATTACAATAGTAAAGCTACTAGAGTTGTAAATCTCTTTTCTTTTAAGAGCATCATGGTGTATTAGAAAGAACATGAGGCTGGGAATGGTGGCCCCTGCCTGTAATCTTAGCATTTTGGGAGGCCCAGGCAGGAGGATTGCTTGAACCCAGGAGTTCCAGACCAGCCTGGGCAACATAGTGAGACCTTGTCTCTGTAAATAAAAATGGGGAAAAAAAAACAAAAAACACTGGGCCTAGAGTCAGAAGACCTGAATTTAAGTTGATGTTTTCCACTTGTAGTAGTGCTTCCTTGTTCAAGTTGCTGATCTCTTCAAACCTCAGTTTCTTCATTTCTAGACAGGATGTGATAATACTTGCCTGTTTTGTGAGGATCTCATAAGATGGTGTACTTCAAAGTGATTTCTAAACTAGGGTATTAACTAACAGTATTTGGGAAAGTTGGTGAAGACTTCACTGAGGTAGTGACATTTTAGATCTCGAAGCCTGAGGTTTTTGCCAGGTGGAGGAAAGATGGATTCTTTAGCTAAGCAGCGTATGTAGAAACCAGAAGATTTGCAAAAGAAAAAGCATGTTCAGGTGAGATGGATATTTAGACATCACAATTTTGAATAGTAGGCAGTAAAGTATGGGAATGGATGAAATCACCCAGGGAAGACTTCTTGTTAGATGAGAAGGCAGTTTAGACAAAACCCAGGGGACACCAGGATATAAAGTATGAATAAAAGAACTAGAAAAAGAGACAGAGCTCACAGGGATGGGAAACCACAGGAAGGTTTAAAAAAGAAAATGCTAACAGGAAAATTAAAAGAAGGAAATGTTCAGCTATGTGAGGAGTTGTAGAGTAAGGACAAATAGAATGAAGGCTGAAAAGAGGCCTTTGGGTTTAACAATTGAAAGGTGACTTTAGTGGCCAGTAACTTAGCAATGCAGTACCTCCTGAACAGCTTGAAAGGTAGCATTTTTACTCCCTGTTGAAATTGGGGTGGGCTTTTCATTTGTTTAGATTCAAAGAGCTAATTTAGATCCAAGCAAAGGACTGCATGCTTTCCTGTAGTCAGTAATATAACTCAGTGTATTTGGATTGCATCAATAAAGCCTGACTTATTTTTTAACTTAAATTTTATTAATTGTCAACTTTATAATATCAAACATGAAAACTATCATATTCCTTCTTAACCTTTAATATCAGTGATTCTCAGGAGAGTCCAGCAGGAAGATTACATGTGTCTGTGGTTTGTATGCAATTATAGCAACTCTGACTTTATCTCTACTACTGCTGGTGTCTTTCAAGAAGGCATATAGAAGTGCAGCTGAGTGAGATTCATTTACTTAGAGTGATGTTATTGAATATACGTTATTAAAAATACAATTTTATTAATAGTAACACATTATATTTGACATACCTCAAAGAGTCATTGTGTCTCTCTATGGGGTTCTAAACTTATTTGTGTTTAAGTCCATTTTTTATTAATACTTAATTTAACTAGTATCTGTATCATATTTTTGGGTGTTTTTTTTTCATTTAACATTTTTTCACGGTCTAGTTGTTTAGAGCTTGCTCCACTTTCTTTTTGCTTATCTTAGTATTTCTCATTTAAACCTTGATCTCATTCTGTATTTTCAGTTTATGTAGTTGCTCAGTGAATATTTCTTAAATATTTGTATGATAAATCATTTACACATTCTGCTCATATTAAAGACTACGATTTGTGTGGAGGTGCCTAACAAAGTGTTTGGCTCGTAATTTTGCTTAATAAAATATTTTCAGATTTACTCTGTTCAGTGATTTAGATTCCATTAACATTTGCTCTTTCATTAGCCAGTGTTAAAAAATGAAGCACGACTGATTTAGTGGACCCTATGCAGAAGGAAATCCTCATCTGGTATTTCCATTGTATTGTATTACAGCATCACCCTGGAGCTAATTGTGTGTAGGTTCAGAACAACCATTTTCTCCATGGGATTGCTTGGGTCTTTGCTGTGGTTAGAGTTAACTGACTGGGAATTGTCATGTAGGTATGGAATTAACTTTACAATCAGGATTTTTATTTAGTCTTTATCCCAGTCTTCAAAGGCATCTTTACCTCCAAATCTTGGATTATTCCATATGTATGGTTCATTCCTCTGTGTTTTCACCATAAAAATACATAACAATTATAAGATCTTTATCTTGTTTTTAAGAAACTTAGACTTTATTTGGAGACATAAGGTTAATGTGAACTAACCATCAGTAATTCAAGTATACAATTAATGTTAAATTGTGTAATTCAACTTTTCAGTGTGACATACCTTTTGAAAATTATTTGTGCCTGGGCGCGGTGGCTCAAGCCTGTAATCCCAGCACTTTGGGAGGCCAAGATGGGCGGATCACGAGGTCAGGAGATCAAGATCATCCTGGCTAACACGGTGAAACCCCGTCTGTACTAAAAAATACAAAACCTAGCCGGGCGAGGTGGTGGGCGCCTGTAGTCCCAGCTACTTGGGAGGCTGAGGCAGGAGAATGGCGTAAACCCGGGAGGCGGGGCTTGCAGTGAGCTGAGATCCAGCCACTGCACTCCAGCCTGGGCGATAAAGCGAGACTCTGTTTCAACAACAACAACAACAAAAAAAAAAAAGAAAGAAAATTATTTGTTATAAGCCTTTGTTTGTGTAAACAGTGATTTACCGAAGAAAATGGGAATGCTGGAATTTTGAAATGTTAAGGACATTTTAGTTTGAGATGTTGAAAATATTGGTGCCCTGAGTCATAAGCATGACAGGAAGAGGCACGGGCTCCTTCCTCATTGTAAATTCCTTTCTCTTGTGCTCAGGAGTTCAGGGTTGCTGCTATGAAAATGTGCTTCAGTCATGATTTTTTAAGCATACTGTTATACATCTGATCATCTTTAAGTTCTGAAGATTTAAATACCTTGCGTTCTAATAATTCCAGTTTTGGTAACTGATCTGTCTTGTTAATTATGTTTAGCTAATTGAAATTTATGGTCATTAGATCTGGTGTTAGAGATGTTAACATATTTGCTTGCTATATATGTAAACTGGATCCTACTTTTTTTTTTTTTAAACAAGGGGTATATTAAGTTATTAGGAAATTTTAGTATTTTATTGATTTTCACTAAAATTTCAGCATTTGTTCCAAGGTGACTAAAACAAAAGAAGAAACTGTATACTAGTATCTGCAGTGCATTCCTAGCAGCTAAACTAGTTGTTTTTGGCTTCATAAAGATAAGACCATTAGTTTTACAAAGGGCCAACTATTGAAATTAAGGATTGTCATTTCAGTGGTGCAGTAGGGTTCCGTTTATAATATAATTTAATTCCTGAAATATATTTCAAATTAAATAAGATTTTACTACATTGAATAGAAATTTGATGAAATACTGCCTGTAAACAGAGTCTTACTTTCCAGCAGATTATAAAACCTTTCATCTTATTTTGCTTTGCTTGCATATCTCCTTGAAGGAGAGTCAGTTCTGACTTTTACATTTTATCTTAATAAATATTCAAGAAAATATTCTTTCTTGACAATAGGATATGTTACTTTTAAAATCACTGATCTGGTAAAATTTGAGGAGAAAATCTGAAAATTAAATTTCAAACTTTTAAATCATAAGATGTGAGATTTTATGTTATTTAAAAAAATATTTAGTATTTGGAGCAACATTACCAGAGATGAATGATTAAAGCACATGAAAAAGGCAGACAGATGGTTGGTTGAAATGTTCTTTTTTGCTGCATGAAAAGTTATAAATGCCCATAGAATGACAAATGTATTATAGTGAAATAATTTGACAGTATTGCACTTGTGTATATAAATGAACTACTGACAAAAACAAATTGCCTGCAGTCCAAATTCAAAATTTTAAATGAGGAGCTTAAAGTGGAATAATCAAGAAGGAAATGATTTTCCTCTATTTCATATTATTATGAATAACGTTGGTTCGTGTATTTAGAGAAGGCTTATTTAGCATATCAGCTGGAAAGACTTAATAGATCTACAAAAGTGAACAGTTTATAGCCAATATCTGTTTATTGATGGACTGATTATTTATATTGCTGATAGGAACCAACCTAATGAGAAGTCGTGTCCTTAATTCAGCTGAGTGAGTTGGCGTGGTAGCTGGACAAATGAGAGAAGAACGAATAAGGCCCTGTCTCTGTTTTGTGCTGCTATAACAAAAAACCTGAGACTGGGTAATTTGTAAAGAATAGGATTTTATTTCTCACATTTTTGGAGGCCAGGAAATCCAAGATTGAGTCACAGGCAGGTTTAGTTTCCTGGTGAGGGCTGCTCTTTGCTTCTAAGATGGCCGTTTGTTGCTGCATCCTCTGGAGGGGAGTAATGCTGTGTCCTCACTGGGCAGAAGGTGGAGGGGCAAGAGGATGGAAAACTGTGAAGCCTCTTTTGCAAGGACCTGAATCTCATTCATGAAGGGAGGAGCCCTCATGACTAAATCTTAAAGGCCCCACCTCTTAATCATCACATTGGCCATTAAGTTTGAACATCTGAAATTTGGAGGGGACACATTGAAACCATAGTAGGGTGGTTCCAAAATCATAGGTTGGCAGAGCTAGGCATCACCCAACTTTATTCTTGGAATGGGTTTTCTGCAAGTTTTTTAAAGCCTAGGTTGAGAATGTGGTCAAGAAGGATGTGGGGGAAATTAATTAGTAAAATATGAGGGCAGAGAGATAAGGGGCAGAGTGGAAGGTGGAGACCTGATTGTGTAGGGCCTGGAAAAATCATTGTAAGGTCTTTGATTTTACTCTGAGTGAGAAGGGATGCCATTTGGAGAATTTTGAGCAGAGGGGTGAAATGATTGTTTACCCTTTAAAGGGACATTTTGCCTCTTGAACTAGGAGTAGACTGCAGATTTGAGGCAAGGAGACCAGCAAGGAGACTATTACAGTAATTCAGGCAAGAGAACGTGATCAGATTGGTGGTAGTGGAGAGAAGTGGGTAAGTTATGGATATATTTGAAAGGTAGAGCCAATGAGATTTGCTGATAGTTTGGATGTGATATGTATGAGGGAGAAAAGATATCAAGGGTAGACACAAAGTTTTTTGCCTACACAGCTCGAAGTTTGGAATAGCTGTCAACTAAAATGAAGAATATTGTGCAAAGAGGAGTTTTTTTTTTTTTTTTTTTTAAAGGGGAAGGGGACCAAGAGCTTGTGCATGTTAAGTTTGAGATGTGATTAGGCATCCATGTGGAGATACTAAATAGGCAGTTGGAAATCAGAGTCTGGAGCTTAGAGGAGGAGTCAGGCTCAAGTATAAATTTAGGTGTCATCAGGTATCATGGGACTGGATGAGACACCGAGGAAGTGAGTGTAGAAGGAGGTCAGAGTCAGTCAGTCCTGGGACATTCCTGGAGTAATTGTGTCAAATAATACACATAGGCCAAGTAAGATGATTACTGAGAAGGGAGTTTTGGATTTGTCACTGGGCAGGACTTTGGTGACTTTGACAAGCAGTTTAGGTGCAGTGGTGGGGCTGAAAACCTCATGAGTGGGCTCAAGAGAGAAGGGAGAAGAATTGTAATTGGTATGGTTATTATTATTATTATTTTTTTTGAGACGGAGTCTTGCTCTGTCGCCCAGGCTGAAGTGCAGCGGTGCGATCTCTGCTTACTGCAAGCTCCGCCTCCCGGATTCACACCAATCTCCCGCCTCAGCCTCCTGAGTAGCTGGGACTACAGGCATGCGCCATCACGCCTGGCTGACTTTTTTAGTATTTTTAGTAGAGATGGGGTTTCACCGTATTAGCCAGGATGGTCTTGATTTCCTGACATTGTGAACCGCCCGCCGCGGCCTCCCAAAGTGTTGGGATTACAGGCGTGAGCCGCCGCCCCTGGCCTTTAGTATGTTTTTAAGTATGAAGGAGCAGAGAAATGGAGCAGCACTTGGAGAGGAATGTTGTGTCAAGGAATTTTTCTTTAAGGTAGGATAAACTGTATTATCTTGTTTGCTGATGGAACCAACTGATGTAGAGGAGGAAAAATAGATGATGCAGTAGAGAGAAGGAAAATTGCCGGAGAATTGCTGATATCCCCTTTTCCTTCTAAAAAACTTAGCAGATACAAGTTAGCTGAAAAATAACAACCCTAATTTCAACATCCAGAAGAAATTGATTAATATAGTATACATCTTTTAGCCTTTTTTCTTTTACATATATATTTATATGTATGTGTGTGTATATCATATGTTTTTAGAGCAAAGCTATATATGCTTTTATAATATGACATTATAATTTGCTTGTTTCATTTACCAATGCATGGAGCCTGGTCATTTCTTAAAATGATAGTCCTTTTAGGACAAATTGTAGTTAAACTACTATCTATTAGCTATTAGGAAAGTAAACAACTAAGGTATACAAATGAGGTTATGTAGCTGGCTCCACTAAAGGATTTAAATAGTATCTTATATAGAATGGACCTTATTAATTATTAACTACATAAATAGAATAACCTTGCAAAAGAATGAACACTAATAACGTTAGATAGTAGCACTGATGAGGACTTTCCACACAAACCTGTGTATACCAGGCAGACAGAATAGCATATACCTAGGTTTAGAGCTGTAATGTTCAATATTGTAGCCACTAGCCAGAAGTAGCTATTTAAATTTAATTTAATTAAAAAATTCAGTTTCTCAGCCACTCTAGCCACACTTCATGTATGTGATGTAGCTAGCAGTTACTATATTGCTTAATGCAGATAAGTGATTATTTCTGTTATCACAGAACATTCTATTGGATACTGCTGGTTTAGAGGCAAGGATTTATGGCTTACTTAGGGAACAGGAAACAATTCAGTATGGCGAGAGCACATAGTTGGGAGGAAATGAGGGACTGACTGATGCAAGATGGTTAGGAGGTAATCAGAGTCTGTATTATGAAGAGTTTTCCATACCATGCTCAGAAATTTGGATTTTATCATGAAGGTTTGCACACTAAGGAGTGCTAAAGTATAGGAGCAACATAAAACGATTTATTTTTTTAAAAAGATCACATTGGCTACACCAGTGTTTTTGGACTGGACAAGTATGTGAATGATGCTAGAATTCTGTGATACTGGAAACACGGATGGATAGAGTAAGTGTGGAGTGAGGAGGGAACCTGTTGAAGTCCGTTTTGGATCTGCTGAATTTGAATTGATAGTTAGGCATTCATTGAGCGGTTAGATAGATAGATAAGGTATTCAGGACAGATACCTGGGCTGGTGACATAGATTTAGGAGTCATTAGTTAATGACATTGTAGTTGGAGCTGTTGAGTGGAAAGTATGTGTGAGGAGAAGGCCAGTGAGGAATCTTAGTAAAGTCTACATCGAAGAGAGTAGGAGAATTGGAACTTACTTAGAAAACTAAGAACTGGAGAATTCAGTTTGGGGAAACCATGAAAGTTGATTGTTTAAGGTTTTTAATTGTGTTTAAGGTGTAAGGAAAGGGTGAAACTTACTTCCTACTTCTTTAGGAGGAAGATGGCAGATAAATGGTTTATTGTGTGGTTTGTTGAGATAGTGTGGTGTGATGGTTAGACACACCCACTCTGGAACTACTCATGGGTGTGAAAATGTGGCACAGAGTTAATAAGTGGTACTTGGACAGATTATTTTCCAACTCTCTGCCCTTGGTTTTCTTATCTGTAAAATGGGGATGAGGATGATAATGTACCTACACTCATTGACTAGTTGTGTGGATTAAAAGATTTAACATATATAAATAGTGCCTGGTACATAATAAACATAGTAATTATGATTACCATTATAATACCATTAAAGTCATTTAAAGTTTTTTTTTTTCATTTTTGTTTTTTGATTTTAAGAGACACAATCTGTTTCTGTGCCCCAAGCTGGAGTGCAGTGGCCCTATCATGTCTTACTCCTGGGTGCAGGTGATCCTCCTGCCTCAGCCTTCTGAGTAGCTGGGACTGCAGACATGTATCACCATGCCTTTTTTTTTTTTTTTTTTTTTTTGGTAGAGACAGAGTCTTACTGTGTTGCCCACGCTGGTCTTGAACTCCTGGGCTCAAACCATCCTCCTGCCTCAGCCTCCCAAAGTGCTAGGAGTACAGGCAGAGCTACCATGCCTGGCCTATTTTATTTTTAATACAATGTACTTTTTTTAAGCTATTATAATTTTAGAATTATTGCTAATTTTCACATTAACCATTGCTTTGTTTTTAATTTTCAAATTTTCATCAAACTTCAGTTTTTCTGAATTGTATTTCACAAGTGTTTGAAACAACTAAGTATATTTACTTTTAATGGCAGAAACCTCTATTACTTTTGCACCAGCCTAATACAAAGTGCCTTTAATGTGCACCACATAAAAATACATGAAATTAATAAGCACTAAGTAATTCTTCTGTGTGATTCAAGGATTTGGGAACAATGATTATAGTACAAGGGAGTAAAAAGTGTATTTGTTTTAAACTTTTTTTTTTTTTTAATTTTCAGTCTTCTTTTGTATCCTATGGCTTTGAAGCTGTTCTTGAAGAAGCAGCCTATTTCTTGTTTTTCCTAAAAGAAGACAGGCTTATGTATGTTTTGCTTTAACAGAAATAAAAAGAGGAGGGGCTAAGTTGTCAGCAGTGCCAGCTGCTGCTGTGGAATCAAGTAAAATGGTACGGCAGTTTGGTGATAAGGCAGTTGTTGGTGACCTTGGTGGTGGTGACAGCAGTGTCAAGGGATGTTGAGTGTGGAAGTCAGATGGCAGTGGATTGGTGGATGGGCGAAAAGTGAGTGAAAGAAGATCACTTCTCTGAAAAACTTTGGCTTTCAGGTGGAGAAAGGATGGTTATTACAGGGAGACATGGAGTCTAAGGAGCTTTTTTTTTTCTTTTAGAGTAGTTTCTTTATTTTATTTTTAATTATGGTAAAATACACCTGAAAAACTTTATCATCCTAACCATTTTTTCTCCTATTTGACAAGATATCAAGCAACCTAACCATTGTTAAGTGCACAGTTCAGTAGCATTAAATATATTCATATTATGGCCGGGCGCGGTGGCTCAAGCCTGTAATCCCAGCACTTTGGGGAGGCCGGGGGACGGGCGGCATCACGGGAGGTCAGGAGATCGGAGGCACCATTCCTGGCTAAAACACGGTTGAAAAAACCCCGTTCTCTAACTGGAAAAAAAATTTTAACAACAAAACTGGCTGGGCGACGTGGCGGGCGCCTGCTCAGGTTCCAAAGCCTAACTCGGGAGGCCTGGGCGGAGAAATGGGCGGGGAAACCCCCGTAAGGCGCGCGAGCTTTTGCAGTGAACTGAGCATCCGGCCACCGCACTGTCCGCCTGGGCCGCCCAGAGCGAGACTCCTTCAAAAAAAAAAAAAAAAAATATAATATATATCATTTAACTGTAATAATTAATTCATATCGTTAAAGGCAATTGTTACCCAACCATTCCCTCTCCAGAACTCTTTTTTATTACTGCACCACTGAAAACTCTGTACGCCGTTAAATAAATTTCCTATTTTCTCCTCTTCTTTCCTATTTCCTTTACACTGTAAGCTGCTAAGAAGAACTGTAGAGGGAAAAACTTTATTGACCTGCAAAAACTAGCCCAGTATATTAGAGAACTTTGTGCATGCGTTTGGTGTTTACCTTTATCTTTGCTTCTTTTTTAATTTTTTTTCCTTTTTCTCCTTAAAATTTACAGTCTTCCACTCTAACGTTACTAAAAGTTGAACTGCCACAAACCCCCTTAAAGGTGGGGAACAGCGAAACAAGGACATAAATTAAAATGATGCCTAGGTAATTGTTGGCAGACAAGAAAACAGTTAATCTTTTGGTCAAGTTTATCGCTGCCATGTCCATACACCTCCTCCATAATTGTCCAAACATATTAAAGTGGCTACTCTGTGTAGCCTTTTGTTCTTGGGTGTGGGCGATACAAAAACCGGCCATGTATAATTGTAACTAATTAACAAATACATACCCATTTTATTACTATTATTATTTGCTTTACTTTTATTTTTTTGAGACAAAGGAGTCTTTGCTCTGTCGCCCAGGCTGGAGTTTTGCCAGTGGGCGATCTCGGCTCACTGCAAAGCTCCGCCTCCCAGGTTCACACCATTCTCCTGCCTCAGCCTCCCAAGTAGCTGGGACTACAGGTGCCCACCACCATGCCCGGCTAATTTTTTATATTTTTAGTAGAGACGGGGTTTCATTGTGTTAGCCAGGATGGTCTTGATCTTCTGACCTTGTGATCCATCCACCTTGACTTCCCAAAGTGCTGGGATTACAGGCGTGAGCCACGGCGCCCGGCCCAATAATACCTTACATTTATATAGTACTTTTATTTTCTATGATTTTCTGGCATTCTCTCCATATGCCTCAAGAACTTGTAAGTCCCCACTGGTCTTCCTTAACGTTCTAATCCTGTTTTCTGTCCTGCCTACTGAACATTGACGGTAGAATCAAGGCTAAATTCTGTCTGTTCAAAACCACGTTTTTCCTAGACTTAGGGGCTCCTTTTCTCCCTTCGTTAATCCCATTCTCTAGAGCTCTCCAGGGCCCACCTAACCCAAGCCACTATTGGCTCAGTTATTTGCACTAAATGCATTTAAAACTCTTCTGTTCACGAACTAGTGTTATGGATATGGGTCCCAGTTATTTAACCAGAAACCATTTCTGGATTTGGATTTATCAGAATCACATTAGCTGTAAATGTCTTCTTATATGGGTGGCCTCTTCACGCCATCTAACTTTGTATCCGATTACTCTCCCATCCAAATACTCTTAGGTTCACTCTGTATGGATCACACTTTCAATTTTTATAGGACACCATGCCCACCTACTTTTAGTATTTCCCCACTTTTTGAGTCCTCAACGTAATCCAGGGTGTGCGATTGCCTGAGAGTTGCTTAGTTTCCCAAACAGAGAACTATTTCCCATGTTTTCTGGGCTTATGGGGGCTCTTCCCTCATGCTTCCCTGACTTTGGACCTCCTGGACTTCTGTATTTGTTCTTTGAAAACAGTTTTCTATGGGTCAGGTGTCCATGTCTCAGTTTGCGGAGCACTTTCATAAACTTTTTCTTTAGTTGAGGCATCAGAATATTAACATAAAAAATGTGTTAATACTTGCATTGTGTCAAATGGAATAAGGAGTGCTATAGGATTTTGAAGGAGGGAATAATCATTGAAGGCTTAAGCTGCTGGAAAAGGTAGACTTGGATTTAGGCCTTGACACAAGGATTAAAAAAGGATGCAGAGTATTCTTCCCAGGGAACAACCAAGAATAAACATAAAATATTCTGAAACAGTGAGTGAACCAGTTTGCAGAAAGAGGAGGAGCAATGAGATTTGAGAGGTAGTCATTAGTGTGTGAAGAAAATTGGACTTAAACTTCTAAGAACAAGAGTTGATTATTACAAATGAGTATTGCAGCGGTGTTTTGGGAAGATTAACATGACATTGTATAGAGAATAGATCGTAGGAAAGAAGTTGGAGATAGAGGAACCATAGAGGAAATAGAGGAAATTGGAGATAGAGGAAAAGTCTTGTTAGAAAAGTCTATGAGGGGCCAGGTGCGGTGGCTCAAGCCTGTAATCCCAACACTTTGGGAGGCCAAGATGGGCGGGTCACCTGAAGTCAGGAGTTTGAGACCAGCCTGGCCAACATGGTGAAACCCCATCACTACTAAAAATACGGAAATTAGCCGGGCATCACATGCTTGTAGTCCCAGCTACTCAAGAGGCTGAGGCAGGCGAATTGCTTGAACCTGGGAGGCGGAGGTTGCAGTGAGCCGAGACCGCACCAGTGCACTCTAGCCTGGGTGATGGAGCAAGACTCCATCTCAAAAAGAAAGGAAAAAAAAAAAAGAGAAAGAGAAAAGTCTATGAGCAATGTAGTGATGGTTTGGACTCTGTTAGGTGGGCATGAAGAGGAAAAAAAGTAAATTATGAAAGAAGGATTTATATGTAGGACTGAGTTACCCACTAGATTTGGGTGAGGAGAGGGGGAACAATCAATACTTCAAGATTTCAAGCCTGAGTGGAAGAACATTCTGACTGAAATGAGTGGCTGAAAGGACATTTGGAAAGTGGGAAGCACATTTTCATTGGTGATGTTGAACTGTAATTAAGAGGGGCAGAGCTGTAGACATATTTGAGAATGAATGTATTGAGATGAGAGCAATATATAGTTGCCTACAATTAAATAATTGCACTTTTCATTATAAATTCTGTCAAAGCTCTATTCTTGAGATGTGTGTGGTTATTGAAAAGGTCAATATGAAAATACTTAGAAATAAAAAAAAAATGAAAACATAGTATCTGAAGTACATTAACCCAAAATAATGTGAGCAGTTTTTACTACAAAAGGAATACAGTTGGCTACTGTACTAATAATCAGAGGAATGCAAACATCCTTCCTATGTTCTGTTATGAAATAATGGTGATAGGCTGGGCGCGGTGGCTCAAGCCTGTAATCCCAGCACTTTGGGAGGCCGAGACTGGCGGATCACGAGGTCAGGAGATCGAGACCATCCTGGCTAACATGGTGAAACCCCGTCTCTACTAAAAATACAAAAAACTAGCCGGGTGAGGTGGCGGGCGCTTGTAGTCCCAGCTACTCAGAGGCTGAGGCAGGAGAATGGCGTAAACCCGGGAGGCGGAGCCTGCAGTGAGCTGAGATCCAGCCACTGCACTCCAGCCTGGGCGACAGAGCAAGACTCCGTCTCAAAAAAAAAAAAAAAGAAATAATGGTGATAATAGAGGGTAGTTTTTGTTATACACTCGTGCATCACAGAATGATGCAGATACATTCTGAGAAATGTGTCGTTAGCAGATTTCTTCCTTGTGTAAGCATGGTAGAATGTACTTACACAAACCTGGATGATACAGCCTACTAAACAGTGAGGCTACATGGTATAGGCTATTGCTCCTAGGCTATAAACCCGTAAGGGTGTTTACTGTACTCCATACCATAATTGTAACATGAGGATAAGTATTGTAATTGTAACACAGTGGTATTCCTGTATCTAAACATATTTATGCATAGGAAGAGTACAGTGAGAATGGGGTATTATAACTGTATGGAACCACCATCCTATATGTCTGTCATTGACTGAAGTGTTGTTACGTTGTGCATAACTGTACTTTTATCTGGCAAAGTAAAAGTGGGCAACCCTGTGTTACTAGCTAGAATATTTGTTGAAATTTTACCTGGTTCCTAAAATCCAGAAGTCTAGGACACCCTTCTGAATGTTTGAGCTTACCACCTTTAGGGACAATAAGAATTTTACAGATACTTTAATAATATCAAAATAGGCAACTCATATTTAACATTACATATTATAGAAATGCTAATGTTAACATTTCTATAATGTTAATTATAAGAAATTAAATAAAGTTAGAAACATGTAGTTCTTATGAATAGCTTCTGCTTATTTGACAATATCAACATTAAGAAAAACATTGGTTTGCTCAAAGTCAGTAGCTTTTTTTTTTATTTTTAAAGAGAATATGTGGTTAAGTGCCTGAAAGGCAGGGTTTTTTTGTGTGTCTGTAAGCACATACGCACACACATACACACAGAGTCCCATCTATTTTGATACTTTGTATATTACTTAAGTAATTTTGGATGATAGTGACTGCAAATGATTTTTTTCTTAGCATTCTTAGTATTGTAAAACTGTTTTTCATTCATGTAGCAAAACTATATAAGTTTCAGTATAGTTTGGTCAATAGGATATGTTTATGTTTCAAAATGTAAAACAACACATGGAAATAAGTTAGTGTTTTAAAATAAATTATAATGGGATAATTAACAATAGATGATTTTTTTTTTTTTTTGAGATGGAGTTTTGGTCTTGTTGCCCAGGCTGGAGTGCAGTGGCGCAATCTTGGTCCACTGCAACCTCTACCTCCTGGGTTCAAGCGATTCTCTTGCCTCAGCTTCCCGAGTAGCTGGGATTACAGGCATGCACCACCATGCCCGGCTAATTTTGTATTTTTGGTAGAGATAGGGTTTTGCCATGTTAGTCAGGCTGGTCTCGAGCTCCCGACCTCAGGTAATCCACCTGCCTTGGCCTCCCAAAGTGCTAGGATTACAGGCACGAGCCAGTGTGCCTGGCCGATAATTGTTTTTCAGTGATAGCACACTTTAAAATAATCACATGAAACTTAAGTGATTTGCACTTTTAGATTCTATTCCTGTCAAGTACGAATTTGTAGGACTTTTTTTTTCTGTTTCTGGTTCTACGTAGCCTTCATCAGGAAACTTGGTGGGACCATGTGACTTAAAAAACATTGTGGTAAAAAACACATAACATTAAATTTACTATCTTAACTATTTTTGAGTGTACAGTTCAGTAGTGTTAAGTATATTCACATTGTTGTGCTACAAATATCTAGAACTGTTTCATCTGTAATACTGCCGTGTGACTTTTTAAAAACTAAATTTTTTTACTGAGATTTCCAAGTGCTTCAGGGACAAAGCTTATCTAAGGTAGAGATTGAATATTGGTTTCCTGAATTCCCTATACAGAATGCTGATCCAAACTCATCAGATGGAAAACTTGCCTTCTGTGGCCCTGGAAAGTTGTTGTTGTTGTTGTTTTTTAAAGAATTTAAAAATTAATCTAGCTTTGAGTTGGCATATCTTATTAACACAGTTGTAGAAAAGTTATATTTCCTCTACAATAGTTTATGAATTTCTTGGAGAAAATCTAATACTAATATTCAAACTTGATGCACAAACGGATTCTTTGGCATGTTTGTGTGTATGCCCATCTGTTACTGTGGCACCATGCCTATTATTACTGTGGCATGCCAATAGCAGTGAGCCATGTGAGCCAACAAAGATGAATTGTTTGGACGGAATACACTATTCTGTAATACTGATTAATTTTGAGCTGATGAATCTACATGAGATAATGTTAACCAAATACAGTCAAAGTAATGTCAGTGAAAATAAAATTTATTTTGACTTATGCAGAAGTGTATCACAGATGTTTTAGACTACCATTGAGAATAATTAGGATCAGTGTTTACTATGGTTCTAGTGATCAGTTTTCTTTTCATAAAATTTTGAGTTTAAAAGAAAATTATTGTTGTGATTATAGATTAAGTAGAAAGGGGAATGACACTCCAGGTTATGAATTTTATACCTTTTATAAGGTATTGCTTTATAGTTCTTGAAATATATTCTTTTTTTTTTTTTTCTTGAGACGGAGTCTCGCTCTGTCACCCAGGCTGGAGTGCAGTGGCCGGATCTCAGCTCACTGCAAGTTCTGCCTCCCAGGTTTACGCCATTCTCCTGCCTCAGCCTCCTGAGTAGCTGGGACTACAGGCGCCTGCCACCTTACCCGGCTAGTTTTTTGTGTTTTTTAGTAGAGACGGGGTTTCACCACGTTAGTCAGGATGGTCTCGATTTCCTGACCTCGTGATCCGCCCGTCTCGGCCTCCCAAAGTGCTGGGATTACAGGCTTGAGCCACCACGCCTGGCCTGAAATATATTCTTAATATAGTCAGCTTTATAGCAGAAATTGACAGTGCAGTATTGTGAATGGGAAGAACATTGAATTTCAAAACAAGATTGAAATTTAATTCCTTGCTTTGCCATTCCCTGGTTTTATGATGATATACATAAAAGGCATGTGATTTTAGAATTTCTCACATGTTGTGTAATCTTGTACTTATGTTACCTTTATATATTCTGAGCCTTGGTTTACTTATCTATTAAGTGGGAGCACTAATAGCTACACACACTTCATAGAGACGTTGTGATACTAAAATAAGACAGTGTTATAAGCTTCAGAAAATAATACCACTACCATGTAGCTCAGTAAGTTAATAATATGTTAAACGCAAGACATGTTAGTGGTAAATCAGTCAATGATGTGGAAAGGATATAACTTCCAATCCCATATCGCATACCTCCCATTCATGTGTAACTACAAAGAACAAATTCTTATGTATCCTTTCAGAAAATGTTTTAAAAAACTAAATGATCCTATGTATACTATTCTCTATGTATCTTGCTTTTCACTTGGTATATTTTAAAGATCTTTCCGTATCAACATATAATACTCTTTTAATCTTTTAAACAAGCAATCCCCAAACCAGCAGTCCCCAGGGACCTGTTTCATGGAAAACAGTTTTTCCACGGAAAGGAGTGGGGGTTGGTTTGGAGATGATACTGTTCCACCTTAGATCAGGCATTACATTCTCATAAGGAGCTTGCAACCTAGAATCCCTCGCATGCACAGTTTACAAGAGGGTTTGCACTCCTGTGAGAATCTAATGCCATTGCTGATCTGGCTGGAGGCGGAGCTCAGGCAGTAATACTCCTCATCTGCCACTTGCCTGCTATGTGGCATCCTGGTTTCTAACAGGCCTCAGATGGGTAATAGTCTGTGGCCTGGGGGTTGGGGACCCCTGTTCTAAACTTCTGTGTAATACATAGTTCCTCATAATTAATTAGTCCCCGTTTGGAGGGGCATTTGATTGATTTCACTTTTCATCACACATAAACAATATTTCAACATAAGTTTTTGCATACCTGTGTGAATTTATTTATTTGTAGGAAAAAAGTTTTACAGGAAATCTCATAGAGCCACTGACATAGTTGAGTTTATATATGTTGAGGCATAAAATTTGTAACAGGCGGAAAGTTGCTTTTCACTGTTTAAAAGCACTGTAAACCAAAAACGCCACTTCATATAGAAGATTAAGATTGGGGGGGGGTCTCAGAAGCAATAAAAGGAAACATTGACAAATATATTACTGAAGAGTCACATTCTAGAAGACATTCCTAATCTCCTGAGCAAAGGTAAAACATACTTCCTGCTGCCTACCAAGAGACCAAGTAGCTGAGGGCATTGATAAAGGTCACAGCAAATATGAAGATGTCCTGTGATGTATGTATGACATCATGGCTTTTAATCTGCATGTGAATGATATGAAGTCATGGAAGATATACACTTGGCTTTTAACTTTTATTGGGATCATGGATCCTTTTGAGACTTTACAGTGAAAGAGTTTTTCTGTATCTTTCTAAGAAACAAGTTTAGTATATAGCCTGCTTTCATTTGTTTTTTCAACTAATGTTTATTGTGTATCTGTTATGGATTGGTAAGGAATGTAATCTGCTTCAGCCTACATTTAGAGGCCCTTCATAGATCTTCTTTTGGGTTCTTTATAGCCACGCTTGTTCTTGCCCTGTTATCTTGTATAATTTCTTTGGTTGTCTCCTTGTACTTTGAGACCTCAGATCACTTATCCATGGAGGTCTTTTGTGATCACCCAGTCTTACTTTATTGCATTCCTTATTTTAATTGTGTACTACTTACCTGATCTTTCTTTATGTTTTTCTTCCTCCCTGTTTTCTTCCTTCTCTGCCTCCCTCTCTCCCTCTTTCCTTCCCTCCCTTCTCCTTTTTTCCTGTCATTCCCCTTAAACTCCCTCCCACCAATTCCTTGTTTGTTAAAATTGAAGTCCTACAATATCAGGGACTCCAATACTTAGAGCAGCTTCTGGCATATAATAGGTGTTGGATAAATAAATGTGCTAGGCCCAGTGATAAGTGTTTTATGATTTTATTAAGTCTTCATGACAACCTATTTGAAATAGACATCAACTTTCAGTTTTGTTGATTTTTCTCTATTGTAGTTTTGTTTCATAGAGACTTTGTGATGTTAAAATAAGATATAAGCTTCAGAAAATAATACCAGGTAGCTAAGTAAGTTAATAATGTACTATAAATGCAAAACATGTTAGTCTCTTAATAAATTCTTCTTTTATCTTTATTATTTTGTTACTTGTACTTTGAGTTCAATTTACTGGTTTTTTTTCCTACCTTTCTGAGATAGAAACTTAGATCATTGATTTTTAATTTTTTTGATTTTGTATTGCAATTAGAAATATAAATTTGCTTCTTTTTTTTTTTTCTCAGGGACAGGGTTTTGCTCTGTCACTTGTGTTGAAGTGAAATGGTATGATCTTGGCTCACTGCTGCCTCAGCTTCCCAGACTCAAGTGGGCCTCCTACCTCAGCCTCCTGAGTAGCTGGCACTAAAGGCACATGCCACCATGCCTGACTAATTTTTTGATTTTTTTGTGTTAAAGGGTCTTGCTGTGTTGCCCAGGCTGGTCTTGAACTACTGGACTCAAGCAATCCTCCCACCTCAGCCTCTTGAGTAACTAGGACTATAGGTGTGTGCCACCAAGCCCAACTAATTTTTGGATTTTTTGGTGGAGGTAGTGTCTTGTTATGTTGCCTAGGCTGGTCTTGAACTGCTGAGCTCAAGCAATCCTCCTACCTTGGTCTCCCAAAATACTGGGATTACAGGCATGAGTCACCTCCCCCAGCCTAAATTTGCTTCTAAATATTGCTTTAGCTGCATCCCACAAGTTATGAAATTTTGGACTTTGTCAATTCACAAAGTATGTTGCAGGCTGGCATGATGACTGACACACTTGCAATCCCATCATTTTGGGAGGCTGAGGTGGGAGGATTGCTTGAGTTCAGAAGTTCAGGATCAGCCTGGACAACATAGGGAGACCCTATCTCTACAAAACATAAAAAAAATTAGCTAGGCAAGGTAGCACATCCCTGTAGTCCCAGCTACTTGGGAGGCTGAGGTGGAAGGATCTTGTGAGCTTAGGAGCTTGAGGCTGCAGTGAGCTGTGATCATACCACTCCACTCCAGCCTGGGCAGTAGAGTGAGACCCTGTCTCAAAAAATTACCAATATGTGAGCTCTTTTTAGTTTTTATTTTATTTTTTAATTATTGGTTTCTATTTAGATTCCGCATACTCTGATTCTTATACCTTTCAAATTTCCTGAAACCTTATCCAGCATATAGTCTGTTTTGGTAAATGTCCTATGTACAGTTGAAAAGAATGTTTATTCTGCAGTTGTTGGATATACTGTTCTATGCTTGTAAGTTTAAGTTGTTTAATTGTGTTGTTTGAATTTTGTACACCTTTATTGGATTTTTCGTCTGCTTGTTCTGCTAATTACTGAGAGGTGTGTTAAAAGTGCCAACCATGGCCAGGCACGGTGGCTCATGCCTGTTATCCCAGCACTTTGGGAGGCCGAGGCGGGTGGATCATGAGATCAGGAGATCGAGACCGTCTTGGCCAACATAGTGAAACCTGTCTCTACTTAAATACAAAAAATTAGCTGGGCATGGTGGCGCGTGCCTGTAATCCCAGCTACTTGGGAGGCTGAGGCAGGGGAATTGCTTGACCCAGGAGGCAGAGGTTGCAGTGGAGCTGAGATTGCGCCACTGCACTCCCAAATCTGTCTAAAAAAAAAAAAAAAAAAAAATTGCCAATCATAGATTTATGGTATGTGTGGTTTTGTCTTCCATTAGTCTATCAGCATTTGCTTATATATGGAAACTGCAAATTTAGTAATCCCATATAAATTGCATATAAATGTAAAATTATTTTCCTTTTGAAATGATATGCTTTGTCCAGGCAGCAGATTTTCAGCTTTTATTTGTTTGAAAACCACTTTATTTCACCTTTAGTGAAATAAAGGATATTTTTAATATCCTGGGTATAGAATTCTATGTGGGCATTCTTTTCTTTTACAGCCCTTTAAATATGTCATTCTGATATCTTTTGGCCTTTATAATGTCTGTTGAAATGTTATTCCTTTTAAGGTAGGGGCCAAAAAACCACCTGTCTGTTTATGTACATAAAGTTTTATTGGAACACAACCATGTCCATTTGTTTATGTATTATCTATAGATGCTTTCATTGTACAATAGCAGAGTTGAGTAGTTACATCAGAGATGGTATGGCTGGTAAAACTTAAAATATTTACTGTCTGGCCCTTTACGTTTGTTGACTCCTGTCTCAAGGTAATTTTCTGGATGCTTAAAAAAAAAAAAAAGAAAAAAGAGATAGGGTCTCACCCAGGCTGAGTGCAGTGGTGTAATCATAGCTCACTGCAGCCTTGAACTCCTGGGCTCAAACAATCCTCCTGCCTCAGCCTTCTGAGTAGCTAGGACTATAGGTGCACACCATCATGCCCAGCTAATTTTTTAAAAAATATATTTTTTGTAGAGACTGGGTCTCACTATGTTGTGCCCAGGCTGGTCTCGAACTCCTGGCCTTAAGCAATCCTCTTGCCTTGGCCTCCCAAAGTGCTCGATTATAGGCATGATCCACCTTGCTCACCCTCTGGATGCTTTTAAGATTTTTCTCATTGTTTCTTGTTTTCAGCAGTTTGACTATGCTGTACCTGGTGTAGTTTTATGTTTGTCCTTTTTTTCTAAGATTTTTAAATATGTGGGTTTATGTCTTTCATAGGTTCAGAACAATTCTTAACCATTATCTCTTGAAATACTGCTTTTGTTTCATACTCTCTCTTTTCTCTTTGGGACTCTAATTAGAGGTATGTTAGAAATTTTAACTTTATCTCATATGTCTCTGATGCTCTGTTCTGTTTTTTCCATTCTTTTATTTCTCTGTGCTTCAATTTGTATATTTTCTCTTGACCTGTCTTGAAGTTCAATAATCCTTTTTTTCTCCTATTTCCAGTCTGCCATTATACCTATCTAATGAGTTCTTAATTTCAGATACTGTATTTTCCAGTTCTGAATGTCCATTTGATTGTTTTGTATGGATTCTACTTCTTGTTGATTTCTGTATTGTTTCATCTGTTTTGTCCGTCTTTTCTACGTTTTCCTGACCATATTAGTTGTGATTATTTTAAAATCCCTGTGTGATAACTGGTATCTGAGTCACTCATGGATCGGCTCCTGTTTTTTTTTCTTCTTTTTTGGGTGGGGGTAATTTCTTCCTGTTTTTAGTATGTCTCATAAGTTTTGATCAGATGCTAAGTATTTAGGATAAAAATGATTGTTGAAGCTTTGGGTGATAGCTTCTTCCATATAGGGCTGGGTTCTTGTTTTTGTTTTTTTTTCCAGCCGAGCAAATAGAATGTAAGCAGATCATTCTGATCTTGTCAAAGCTCAGTTTTAGACTTGTTAAGGTCTTGTTTATGGAACTTCTTACACTCCTCTGGCATCTTCCTTAGCACTCTGTGTGGCCCTTCAGTAATCTTAATGGAAAGTCCAGGGCACTCACCAAAGCCTCTCTTCTGAGGACAGACTTGATTTCTAGCTTCTCTTCCCAATAGTGTGTGGTTGCTGAAATCTCTGCTTAGGTATTTCACCTCCCAGCTACTGTTTTTTGCTGTGTTTCCTGGAATCTTGTCTTAAGAATTGTAGCCAGCATTTTGCACACAGATTTTTGTGTACCTTGTCTGTGCTTCCCTCCTCTGTAATTTTGTCCTTCAAGTCTCAGTCACTCTGGCAGCCCTGGACTTCAACATTTGTCTTCTCAAGTTATTAAGACTGTGACTTTTCCTTGAGTTCTATTCTCCCACTTGGCAATTTGGGAAATGTACTGGGGGAAAAAGCTGGTGTGAACGAGGAGCTCTCTTTTTTTAAATTTTTTTCCCTTGAGAGAGACAGGGTCTTACTCTGTCACCCAGGCCGCAGAGCAGTGGCATCATCACGGTTCATTGCAGCCTCACCCTCTTGTGCTCAAGATTCTCCCACTGTGTCTTCTGAGCAGCTGGGATTACAGGCGCATGCCACCACACCTGGCTCCTTTTTGTATTTTTAGTAGAGATGGGATTTCACCATGTTGCCCAGGCTGGTCTCAAACTCCGGAGCTCAAGCTATCCACTAGCCTTGGCCTCCCAAACTGCTGGGATTATATTAATAGGTGTGAGCCACTTGTCCTGGCCTAGGAGCTCACTTTTTGTGCTTCTCTTCTTTCAAGGATCATGGCCCCTTAAGAGTACTTGTTTGTGTGTATATGTATATGCACACATATACACACATATATATGTATATGTGTTTCAGCTTTTATAGTTATTTTCTGTGTCAGGTTTAGTTTTTTATAAGCTACAGTGTCATGGACAGATATGGAAGTTCCTACAGTATATTCTGAATGTAGCAGCCAGAATGATCCTGTTAAATAATAGATCATGACTCTCCTCTGTTCAAAACCTGCAGTTCTTTATTTATTCAGAGTTAATACCAAAAACCTTTCGAGTTATTTGACCTGCTTGTATTCTTTCACCTGAGTGCTTATCCTCCTTGCCCCACTTTGCTCCCCATGATATCTGCATAACTCTCTTATTTGAAAATCTTTGTTCAGATGTCACTTTACTCAAACCATGCTATTAAAATTGCCTCTTTCTTTCCTTTCTGTATCCTCTTCCTCTGTTTTTTTCCCCGTATCACCTCATGACTTAAAAATGTCTTGTTTATTATGTTTCTTGTTTCTTTTACTTAATAGAATGAAATCCCTATGAGGGCAAGGGTTTTCCTATCATTTTGTTCATTGCTGTGTCGCAAATGCGAATGGAGAACCAGATGAGACTAGAGCTTCAGAAACTAAAGGAGGGAATTTCAAGATGGAAGAGTAGTGGTCATATGTATTAGATGTCAACAGAAAGAGCCAAACTTTGTAAAATAATTGAAGAGGTTTATTCTGAGCCAAATATGAGTAACCATGACCTCAAGAGATCCTGAGAACATGTGCCCAAGGTGGTTGGGTTACAGCTTGATTTTATGTGTTTTAAGGAGACATATGACATCAGTTAGTACATGTGAGGTGTACATTGGCTCATTTGGGAAAGGCGTGACAGCTTGAAGCAGGGGGCTTACAGGTTATAGGCGGATTTAAAGTTTGTCTGATTGGCAATTAGTTGAAAGAGTTAAGCTGTTATCGGAAAAACCTGGGATCAAGAGAAAGGTGTGGCTGGGTTAGGATAAAGGACTGTAGAGACCAAGGTTCTTATGAAGTCTCTTAGGTGGCTAACCTTAGAGACAATAGATGGCAAATGTTTCTTATTCAGATCTTTAAAAGGTGCTGGACTCTCAGTTAATCTCTTTAGAATTGTAGAGCCTGGAAGGGGAAACTGTGTTGATAGAGATTCTTTATGGATGCAGATTTTTTTCCACAAAAGGCTGCTTTGCAGGGCTGGTTCAAAAATATGGCAAAGAAGCATATTTTGGGGTAAAATATTTTGATTGCCTTCTTTATATGTCATGTGATGTTATGCTAGAGTCAGGTTGGAAAGTAAACCACATTATATGGGGTTAAATTAAAACCCATCTGATGAGAATTTATGGTTTGTAGGGCATGGCTCCTCATGCCTCTTAGGAATTTGGGCAAGAGAGAAAAATGGTCAGAGTTTAGTCCTCACAAGTACAAAGGAATAATCTGAAACTATTCATGAGATTTTACCTTGGATTTTTAAATTGAGGTTATTTGTTACCCTGTGTGACAGACATTTTAAATTAAGGGTAAATGAGATTACCAAGCGTTGAGGAAGTGTCTGTAGGCTTTTTTCTTTTTAATCTTGTGAACAGTATAGGAGGAATATTCATATTTATTTGGATAATTTATGATTCTGACTTTTAGAAAGTTTATTTTTCGTTTTTTGAGATGGAGTTTCACTCTTGTTGCCCAGG
Source organism: Rhinopithecus bieti (assembly GCF_001698545.2). NCBI lineage: Eukaryota > Metazoa > Chordata > Mammalia > Primates > Cercopithecidae > Rhinopithecus > Rhinopithecus bieti. Next base: position 246,818 of record NW_016812027.1, read on the forward strand.
CTGGAGTGCAATGGCACCATCTCGGCTCACTGCAACCTCCACCTCCTGGGTTCAAGCAGTTCTCCTGCCTCAGCCTCCCAAATACCTGGGATTACAGGCATGTGCCACTATGCCTGGCTGATTTTGTATTTTTAGTAGAGATGGGGTTTCTCCATGTTAGTCAGGCTGGTCTCAAACTCCCAACCTCAGGTGATCCTCCCACCTCAGCCCCCCAAAGTGCTGGGATTACAGGCGTGAGCTACTGTGCCCCGCCTAGAAAGTTAATAGATGAGTGAGTAGGTAAAGACACTAGCAATGGAGTTTTTTGTTTCTATTCACTGTTGCATTTATTAAGTGGATGCTTTGTGCCAAAAGTTTTCCTGCTGTATTACCTCATGATTTAAAAATTTCTTACTTGTTATGTTTGCTGTTTCTTTTACTTAATAGAATGAAATCCCTGTGGGGCAAAGGTTTTCTGTCATTTTGTTCATTGCTGTGTCACAAATGCAAATGGAGAACCGGATGAGAATAGAGCTACAGAATCTAAAGGAGGAGGGAATTTCAAGATGGAAGAGTAGTGGTCATGTGTATCAGATGTCAACATAGCCAAAGTTCTGAGCACTCTCCAAGGGAAGCTTAGATCCTAAGTGAACTGAAAATGTTCCTAAGCCTTAATGTTTTGCCCAAAAACATTATGAGGGCCACTCCCTTTGGCTACATAGCACTGGGAAACGGTAAGTTCTGACTCTGTTTCCAATGTTTTTTTCTGCACATCCATTCAGATTTGCAGTGCACCACTTGGATAGTAGCATCTTTTACTGGAGTGGTTCTCTATGCCTAAAGAGGTGCCTGTGTTTTGGAATTTTTTGGCAGGACTCCATAAAGGTCCAACCTTTTATACATCCTTTTTTGGGCATGTATCTCTGATTGGAAATTGCTATTCCTTATCAGTTTTCCAGTCCATCATTCCTGGATGTAAGTTTTAGGTGTTGCTTTCTATGGTACACAAATTTTGTGTACCATAACTTTGAGGAAAAAGAAGGTAACTTTGTAGTGTGGGGCTCTCAAATGGTAAAGGTCCTTTCTTTTTTCTTTTTAAAATTTCCAGTCCAATATAGATGGATACTTCTGCAAAATACAATAAAAAATAAATTACTAGAAAAATAAAATGGGCCAGGCACGGTGGCTCATGCCTGTAATCATAGCACTTTGGGAGGCTGAGGTTGGCAGATCACCTGAGGTCAGGAGTTCGAGATCAACCTGGCCAACATGATGAAACCCCATCTCTACTTAAAATACACAGTTAGCTGGATGTGATGATGCACACCTGTAATCCCAGCTACTCAGGAGGCTGAGGTAGGAGAATCACTTGAATCCAGGAGGCAGAGGTTGCGTGAGCCAAGATCATACTACTGTACTCCAGCCTGGGCGACAGAGTGAGACTGTCTCAAAACAAAAAACAAACAAACAAAAACATAATAAAATTAAAGAAAAATAAAAAGGCACACAAAATAAAATACAAGCCCCCCCACTTTTTAAATTAGATTCAATAAACATAAAATTGCATTGTCAAATTGTTCCATCACGTTTCTCAATGTGCTTATTCTGAATTTTGGTACCTATCTCCTCATGGTTTAGTAATACAAATTTGTGAATTGGTAATGATTCTTGGACCATACTTTCTCAGATCATACTTTGAGTACCACTGATATAGTGTACAGTACTACATAGTCTTAATTTTCCCCTTGATTTATGTTGTCTTTAGAAAGAGTAGAAGGTTTTAATGAGTTATGGATTATAGATTTATTAAAAAGAGAGGTAATTTACACTATGTAAAAGCCCTAACACTTCCCTAGTTCTTATATATAACTGGTAAACTTTATTTTTCAGTTATAGTTACTAGTTCATTCTGGGGCTAAAATAAGAATGACTTTCCTGGTAATAGTAAGATTTGCCTTAACCCTTCAGTTATATATTCTCTGTCCTTTGAAACTTAAAACTGGCCTATTTTGAACATGAAAGGAAAAGTTATACCATTTAACACCACAAGATGTCACTTATGTAAAAATAAAGTTGGTATCCTAATACTCAAAGCTAGAAAGCCACAGGTATCTAGGTAAGTGAAGACACAGGTAAATTAAAAATGTATATATTTGAAACAACTATTGGTTTTCAGCAAAGAGTTGAGGAAAATATTGCTAATTCAGCATTATTTTGACTCAAATATTGACATTTAGCAAAACAATTGGTATCTAAGATTTATGCAGTAATACGTGTTAACTGGTCATATTTGAATCTATGTAATGAAAAAGGTAGACCTAAAAGAACTTAATAAAAGTTAATATATTTTAAAGGTAAAGTAGGTGTTATGGTATTAACTCTTCTAAATCTTTACTGTTTTGGTGACAGGCAAAGAGGAATTTGGGAAGAAACGTGTAATTTATATCAGAATTTTAAATAGATCCTTACGACATATGTGAGAAGTTCAACATTACATCAGGTTGAAACAGTGCCTAGGATTTTTCTTGTCTCTTCTCTGAACCTCAGAGTTACTAGTTTCTCTGCCTGCGTTAATGCAGTATTTGTTGTTGAAGACTAGCTTTTCTGTTAAACATGAAGAGCAAAACCTTTAGCTTTAATACTGAGAGTCTGTTTTCTTGTTTTTAGTTCCAGAGAGCAGGTGCTTATTCTGGGCACTCTGGGAATTTGGACTTTAGATGAGCAAACCAAGTTTCCATTAGTTTACGAGTAAGACTGTGCCTGGAATTAGAGGTTGGGCCGTTGTAAAAATTGACACTTCATTCCTCTTCAGTGCTCACTTCTCTCTCCAGATAAAACTGGTAGAGGAGAATAATGGGACACTTTTGGGGAACAGAAAAGGGGAACAAGCAGGAGAAAATTATTTTCTTTGTTTTTTGTCATGTATGTGTGTGACCACATTTCCTTTCTATTTAGTTCCTATCTAATTCTTTTTTTTCTTACCTAACTTCAGTAAGATTTTTTTTTAAGGTTTCTTTTAGGGTTTAGGTTTTTCATTATAAAAGTATACATAGTCATTAAGTAAATAGGAAAATACAGCAAAAAGCAAAAGAACAAAATACAGTCACATATATGGTTAATTTCTCTCCCTTTTCTGTTACCTGTGAAATGTGAAAGAGCCTGAAAAGTTTTATGCAGGGATCCTAAATTCCTTAAGGTGAACATTTATAGTATGTTTAATAGTCGTATGTTCTCAGAGACAGTTTTTATATATTACTGCCTCTACTGTTTAAATATTTTCAAGCTGTATTTTTAATTAGGAAGAAGTAGGTGTTTTAATTATTTAATTGCATTTTGTCTTCACTAGTGGTCACCATTGCATTTAATTTTATCAGCTGTTTGGAAAGTAAGGCTCATTTTTTTTCATAATAAATTTCATTGCCTTTATTCCTTTTGAAAAAAATGTGCTTAACTTTTACTTATTTTTTTCTTGCAATGACAGTTTGTAACATTTAACGCTTGTATTAGTTTGCTAGGGCTGCCATAACAAAATGCCACAGACTGGGTGGCTTAATCAGCAGAAATTAATTTTCTCACAATTAGTGCCTGGGAGTACAAGATTAAGGTGTTGGCGGGTTTGGTTTCTGATGAGGCCTCTTTCCCTGGCCTGCAGATGGCGACCTTCTTGCTGCAGTTACTTACCGTTGCCCATGATATTATTTCTAATTCTTATGAAAATGATATATTTTAAGCTATCTATTATAAAAATCAAAGTATGGATTTTTTTCCTTCTCTTTTGTAATAGGAATGAAGATCTAAAGCAAATGTTAGAAAGCAACAAAGATTCTGCTAAATTGGATGCTATGAAGCGGATTGTTGGGGTAGGTAAAATACTCATTTACTTCAATTTTGGAAAAATGGACAAGCAGTGGTTATACTATATTAAATATATTAAACAATATGTTAAATACCAAGTCTAATATTCTATTTGCTGTTAATATTAACTTAGAATTTCCTGTCTAATTTCCTGTCTAAAAATGTTAAACACAAAGGGTACCATTATTAAAGTATCAAAAATCAAAGAAACTTAGGTTTTAATTTTATCTTTTCTTTGTTTTAATTTCCCTGTATCTAATTTCAAGGTATTTCTACTATGAGAATGAGGTAGTCATTTTGAAGACAAAATAAGATGATATACAAGCCTATTTTGACCTCCTACAAAGAGGGATACTAAAGAATGATTTTTTGTCCTTTCACAGCCTAAATGTTGTGAGCATACTTTCATCTGTTTTTCAGGTTCTCGTACTACCAATAGAAAAACTTTATTCATTTTAGAAGCCTAGAACTTCTAATAAATATTATTAAATATAAGAGCATTCACCAGTGTTCAGCTGTAAGGCAAAACATAAACAATTGATTAATAAGTTATGAGGATTCTGTTGCCAGAGAACTAAAGATATAATATAGTTCCTTAAATATTTTTTATTTTTTAATTTTAATTTTTTATTTTTCCAGGGTTCTAGTTGTATATACCATCTTTAGTAAAATAGTTTTGCAATTTGTGTTGCACTCTCTATATCTCATTTGTTTTTCCACATTCACAGAGAAACCTGCTTAATTCCAGTGAACTATCTGATGCTAAGGAGTTTTGCTTTTGTTTCAGTGGAATCAAATTCATAAAACCGATTTTTTTTATTAATACTATTTATCACCACCATTGCTGATCTTATTTTCCACTTAATTTTATATAATAAGGTCAAAATTGAATACATTTGCATAATTGCATAAATAAACTACTGTAATAAGGCGATGACACAACTAAAACAATACTGTTTTCCAGCAGGCAGTGCCATCATATGAGAGCTTCAGATCTCTCTTCCTTTCTTGATATATTAAAGTGCAAATTACATTTAAGAAAGATGGTTAACAGGTATCAGCATGCTCTGTTAAAAAGTGAGGTGGTATGAAAATGAAATATATTAAAGTCAAGAACTAATTGTATCTGTAGGACATCTATAAGTGACTTGATCCGTGCTTTCATGTTTATGTCATTTGGCAGTGTAGGGGCAATTTTGAGGCTTCCATTGTAAATTTTTGATTTGTTAATGTTAAGCTTTATACATAAGAGGATTTATGGGCAGGCAGTTCTTGCTTTGCATGGCTTTTGTACACATGAATTTCAATTACTACAGTTTAGTTAAGTAACACCAATCCCCTAACAATATGGTTCAAATTTCATTTACCATGGTATATTAATTGTGTACTTGGATAATGTACAAACTTGACTGCTAGCTCTTCATTCTACAAATAACTATGTAAATTATAAACATGTATCATGATCCATGACCAATCATGTCACTTCTTTCAAAATCTGTCAGCGATTGGTCACTGTGCATCTGTTACTCAGTTTATGCACAGACAACAAAGCATGTAGTTGTGTTGCCTCTTTGTCTCCCAGCAAGAAACACGTGACATTTTACAGAAATGAATAATTGAAACAGGCATTTGCCCAACAAACTGAAAGTACAGCAAAGAAATGAAAAGTGATAACATGTAATGAAAATCAGGTAGAATATAAATGAAGTTATACAGAAATAGCTGGCTGTGGAACTATTGACATTACAAGTTTTTAAGAGACTCTGAATTTATAGCTGGAGGAGCTTGGTAAAGGTGAGATTTTCAACCAGCATAAATGATGAAAGTGATTTTGTTGAAGAGAATGAAGCTGTCTCAGAGGAAGTGATGCCGGCAGAAGACCTCACATTCATTAAAGGAACTCTAGGAGATAGTTGAGAACATTGAAAATGCAAAGGATAAAATGTTGGAAGCTCATCCAGACTTAGAAAGGAGCATGATAATTTACTGAGGAATACAAAAGATACTTCCTCAGTATCATGAATTAAACACTGATGAGAGAACAAACTCTGTTCAAACTACGCTTGATAAGCGTTTTTTCTTTTTTTTTTTTTTTTTTAGAGATAGGGTCTTTCTCTATTGTCCAGGCTGGAGTACAGTGGTACAGTCATAACTCACTGCAACCTTGAACTCCTGAGCTCAAGCGTTCCTCCCACCTCAGCCTTCTGAGTAGCAGGGACTACAGATGTGTACCACTATGCCCAGCTAATTTTTTATTTTTTATTTTTTATAGAGACAGGGTCTTGCTATATTGTCCAGGCTGGTGTAGAACTTTTGGTTTTATGTGATCTTCCCACCTCAACCTTTCAAAGTGCTGGAATTACAGATGTGAGCCAGTGTGCCTGGCCAGGTTAATTTTCAATTTTTCTAATGTTTTAAGTTATAGTATACTAAATATTGATTTTTGTGTTTTCACTTTCCTATAAATTTATAACTGACAGTAAAAGAGTTAATGTTTTGACAGAAATTTTAAATAGTATCCAGGGATTTGGTGAAATAAATTACCTTAATGGGATGTAAGAACCATAGTTTAAAGAAATAAATAGGGGCAGTCCCTGCTTTTCTTGGTAGTGCAGGTCTATGCCCTGCAGGAATGCAAGCTGAAACCATGGAAAGAAATCTTTTTTTTTTTTTGAGAGGGAGTGTCATTCTGTCACCCTGGCTGGAGTGCAGTGGCATGATCTCGGCTCACTGCAACCTCCTGCAACCTCTGCCTCCCAGGTTCACGCCATTCTCCTGCCTCAGCCTCCCGAGTAGCTGGTACTTACAGGCACCCGCCACCACGCCCGGCTAATTTTTTGTATTTTTTAGTAGAGACGGGGTTTCACCATGTTAGCCAGGATGGTCTCGATCTCCTGACCTCATGATCCTCCCGCCTTGGCCTCCCAAAGTGCTGGGATTACAAGCGTGAGCCACCGTGCCCCACCGGAAAGACATCTTAATAAGCCAATTGGAAAAGTTACAGTTGATCTATGATGTTTAAAATTTTTGTCAAAATAAGAAAATTAGCGGGGTATGGTGGTACATTGTTTTGAGTTAATGACTGTAATAAATAGTTTGGTATAAATCTTTCCAGACTGTTTATCCCTTGTTCTTTCCCTTTCTTCCTTCAATAACAATGCTTTGGTTCTATGTATGCTTTAGAGAATTCAACTTGGGGCTGTTGCTTGCATCTTTTTAAAAATTATTGGGTTGGAAATTGTTTAAAAGACTAAGATTTTTCTGCAGTGTTGGTGTGCATCAGGATGAATTCCTGGTTATCGGGCCTGAGGTTTTACTAGTGATGTGACACCTATAGAACTTTAGTGGGTTTTCTATCAGTTTTGCTCCAGTGTAGTCTCTGGGATACAAAATAAGGGTTAGTTAACTTTCTGTATCTCCATTTATTCTTGGCTGTTGATTCTTAAGAGTTACAGTTGGCAAGCCTGTAATCCCAGCACTTTGGGAGGCCGAGACGGGCAGATCACGAGGTCAGGAGATCGAGACCATCCTGGCTAACACGGTGAAACCCCGTCTCTACTAAAAAATACAAAAAAACTAGCCGGGCGAGGTGGCGGGCGCCTGTAGTCCCAGCTACTCGGGAGGCTGAGACAGGAGAATGGCGGGAACCCAGGAGGTGGAGCTTGCAGTGAGCTGAGATCCGGCCACTGCACTCCAGCCTGGGCGACAGAGCGAGACTCTGTCTCAAAAAAAAAAAAAGAGTTACAGTTGGGTCTGAAACCCTTTGAAACCTTTTCTCTCTGTTTTTGTTATCTGTGAATTAACTGGCAATTTTCTATAAATTCAATATTCTGAACTTTTATCTCATCTTTATTGCTTTGAAGAATGACCAGTGAAAATTAAAATTAAACATAATTTCATCCTTTTCAAAAAACTAGATTTAAAATTATGTGAATTTTTGGATCTAGATTATTATTCAATACAGTCATGCCTCACTTAGAGTCATGCATCGCTTAATGACAGGGATGCTTTCTGAGAAATGCATCCTTAGGCAGTTTGTTGTGTGAACATCATAGAGTATACTTACACAAACCTGGTATACTTACACAAGCTTACTACACACTTAGGCTATATGACATAGTCTATTCTTCCTAGGCTGTAAATCTGTACAGCATGTACACATATCTGTACAGATTGTACACATATACAATCTTATAATAAGATTATATATGTGGCCCCTCCTTGACCAAAACATGTGGCACATGACTGTAATTTAAAAATAACACAAAATTCAATCAGTGTAACATACCACATTAACAGAAGGAGAGGGGAAAATCCCTCACAATCATCTCAATTTATGCAGAGAAATATGTGACAAAATTTAATACACTTTGATGATAAAAGTACTCAACAAACTAGGAATAGGAGGAAACTACCTCAGCCTATCTGTTAAGGAGCAGGTGTGGAAAACCCAAAACTAGCATCATACTCAGTAGTGAAAGACTGAAATCTTTTACTCCAAGATGAGAAACAAGGATGCTTGCTTTTACCACTTCTATGCAACACAGTATTGGAAATTTTAGCCAGAACAATCAGGCAAGAAAAAGAAATAAAAGGCATCCAAATGGAAAAGGAAGAAGTAAAATTATTTTTATTTGCATCATCTTATATGTAGAAAACCCTAAAGATTCCACAAAAAACTGTTACAACCAATACGCAAATTTACCCAAGTTGCAGGATAGAAAAGCAATGCACCAAAATCACTTGCATTTCTATACATTAACAATGAACAATTTGAAAAGAAAATTAAACAAATATTCATTTATAATAGCCTCAAAAGGAATAAAATATTCAAGAATAAGCTTAACCAAGGAGATGAAAGACTTGTACACTGAAACATTACTGCGAAAAATTAAAGAAGACAGAAATAAATGGAAAGACATCTATGTTTCTGGGTTGGAAGACTAATATTGTTAAGATGTCAAAATGATCTGTATATTCAATGGAATTCCTATCAAAATTCCAATGATGTGTTTGGCAAAAATAGAAAAAACTTCATCCTAAAATTTATATAGAATCCCATGAGTCCCCAAATAGCCAAAACAACCTTGAAAAGGAGCAAAATTGACTGGGCACAGTGGCTCATGTATGTAATCCCAGCACTTTGGGAAGCCAAGGCAGGAGGATCCTTTGAGCCCAGGAGTTTTAGACCAGCGTAGACAACATGGCAAGACCTTGTCTCTACAAAACTAATAATAAGAAAAAATTACCGCCTGTGCCTGTGGTCCCAGCTGTTTGGGAGGCTGAGGTTGTGGTATTGCTTGGAGTGAGCTGTGTTCATGCCACTGCACTCCAGCCTGGGCAACAGAGCGAGACCCCATCTCAAAACCCTGTCTCAAAAAAAGAAAAACAAAACAAAACAAAACAAAATTGAATGTCTCATACTTCCTGATTTCAAAACCTACAGCAAAGCATAGTAATGAAGACATTGTGGTACTGGAATAAAGACAGACAACGTATAGTCCAATGGAACACAATAGGGAGCTCAGAAATCAACCCTGACATAATGGTCAAATGATTTTTGATAATGATACAAGATCAATCAATTGGGAAAGGACAGTCTTTTCAGCAAATAATGTTGGGGAAACTGGATTATCTATATGCAAGAAAATAGTGTTGAATTTCTTTCTATATCACACCATAGATAGAAATAAATAAAAATGGATCAAAGACCTAAATGTGAGAGCTAAAACTATAAAACTATTAGAAGGAAGCTTAGAGAAAAAGCTTCATGACATTGAATTTGGCAAAGGGTTCTTAGATACAACACTAAAACGTGAGCAGTAAAAAAAAAAAAAGTAGATTATTTGGATTTTATCAAAATTAAAACTTGTGCACATCATAGGACACTGTCAACAAAATGAAAAGGCAACCCATAGAATACAAGAAAATATTTGCAAATCATATATCTGATAAAGTTATGATATCCAGAATATATAAAGAACTCCCACAACTCAACCATTAAAAACTGACCAGATGGCTGGGTGTGGTGGCTCACGCCTGTAATCCCAGCACTTTGGGAGGCTGAGGTGGGCGAATTACTTGAGGTCAGGAGTTTGAGACAAGCCTGGCCAACACGGTGGTCTCTACTAAAAAGACAAATCCTGTCTCTACTAAAAATACAAAAATTAGGTGTGGTGGTGGGCGCCTGTAATCTCAGCTGCTCGGGAGGCTGAGACAGGAGAACTGCTTGAATCCAGGAGGCAGAGGTTGCAGTGATCCAAGATCGCGCCACTGCACTCCAGCCTGGGTGACAGAGTGAGACTGTGTCTCAAAAAAAAACAACCGGTACCTCACGCCTGTAATCCCAGCACTTTTGGGAGGCCAAGGTGGGCAGATCACGTGAGGTCAGGAGTTCGAGACCAGCCTGGCCAACATGGTGAAACCTCGTCTCTTTTAAAAATACAAAAATTAGCTGGGTATGGTGGCGGGCGCCTGTAATCCCAGCTACTTGAGAGACTGAGGCAGGAGAATTGCTTGAACTCGAAAGGCAGAGGTTGCAGTGAGCCGAGGTCGTGCCATTGCACTGCAGCCTGGGTGACAAGAACGAAACTCTGTCTCAGAAAGAAAAGAAAACAAAATAACAACAGCAACAACAACAACAAGAACCGACCAAATGGCCGGCCGGGCGCGGTGGCTCAAGCCTGTAATCCCAGCACTTTGGGAGGCCGAGGCGGGCGGATCACGAGGTCAGGAGATCGAGACCATCCTGGCTAACACGGTGAAACCCCGTCTCTACTAAAAAAATACAAAAAACTAGCCGGGCGAGGTGGCGGGCGCCTGTAGTCCCAGCTACTCGGGAGACTGAGGCAGGAGAATGGTGTAAACCCGGGAGGCGGAGTTTGCAGTGAGCTGAGATCTGGCCACTGCACTCCAGCCTGGGTGACAGAGCGAGACTCCTTCTCAAAAAAAAAAAAGAACCGACCAAATGAAAAAATGGGTAAAAGACTGGAATAGACATTTCTCCAGAGAAGGTATATAGATGGCTAATAATTACAGAGAAAGATGTGCAGCATCACTAATTATTAGGAAAATGGAAATCAAAACCATAGTGAGATCACTTTCCACCATTAGGATGATTATTATCAAGAAAACAAAATTGTAAGTGTTGGTGAGGGTAGAGAAATAAGGACGCTTATGCATTGCTAGTGGGAATGTAAAATGGTGCAGTTACTGTGGAAAACAGTATGGTGGTTCCTTAAAAAATTAAAAATGGAATTATCAGATAATTCACCATTCTCCTTTTGGGTATATACTGACAACAATTGAAAGGAGATACTTGAACAGATATTTCTACATCAGTGTTCATAGCAGCATTATTTGTAGTAGCCAATAGGTGGAAAAAACCCATGTGTTCATCAGTGGATGAATAAACGAAAAGTGGGACATCTGTGCAATGGAATGTTATTCAGCTTTAAGAAGGAATGGAATTCTGATGCATGCTACACCGTGGATGAACCTTAAGTCATTATGCTGAGTCAAATAAGACACAAAAAAATAATATTGTATGATTCCACTTTTATCAGGTACCTAGAATAATCAAACTCATAGAGACAAAAAGTGGAATGGTGGTTGCCAGCGGCTAGGGGGAAAGCGAGAAATTGGAAGCTTGTCTTTCAAAAATCATTTTGGACATTTATTTTAAATATTATGAACCCTATTAAAAACAGTTCTGTAGTCATGAGCTCTGTCTCACTCATTATGCTTTCACTTTTTTTTTTTAAACGTACATTCCTCCTCATTCTTGTTTTATTTTCTATTTTTTGTTTTTGAGATGGACTCTCGCTCTGTGGCCCAGGCTGGAGTGCAGTGGTGTGATCTGGACTCACTGCAACCTCCGCCTTCTGGGTTCAAACAATTCTTCTGCCTCAGCCTCCGAAGTAGCTGGATGACAGGCGTGTGTCACCACACCCAGCTAATTTTGTAATTTTAGTCAAGATGGAGTTTTACCGTGCTGATCTTGAACTCCTGACCTCCAGTGATCTGCCCTCCCAAAGTGATGGAATTATAGGCATGAGGCACCGTGCCCGGCCCCTCCTCATTCTTTAGATTTTGGTTTATTTTCAGGTGATGGGGCATTTCATTTAGGAAGAGAATGTAGATGGCATTCTTTCAAAGTCCTTGCCTGTCGGAACAGGTTTCCGGTTTTTTTCTATGTGAAAATAGATTACTTAAGAATAGTATTATTGGATTGCAGTGTTTTCTTTTCCTTAAAATTTTGTAGATTTTATTCTTGATTTCATCTGGCTTTAGCTGTACAGAGCAGAAATGTGATGCGATGACGGTGAGATTGCTTTTAAAAAAACATTTACTTTTATTTCTTTTAATTTTATTATTATTATTATTTTTTGTTTGTTGTTTTGAGATGGAGTCTCACTCTGTCGCCCAGGCTCGAGTGTAGTGGCGCGGTCTCAGCTCACTGTAACCTCTGCCTCCTGGGTTCAAGTGATTTTCTGCCTCAGCCTCCTTAGTAGCTGGGATTACGGGCACCCACCACCACACACAGATAATTTATTTGTATTTTAGTAGAGATGGGGTTTTACCATGTTGGCCAGGTTGGTCTCCAACTCCTAGCCTCAAGTAATCCGCCCGCCTTGGCCTCCCAAACTGCTGGGATTACAGGCGTGAGTCACTGCACCCAGCCATATATATATACATATATATTTAATTTTGTGGGCACATAGTAGGTATATGTATTTTGGGGTACATGAGATGTTTTAATACAGGTGTGCATGTGAAATAAGCACATGATAGGGAATGGGATATCTAGCTCCTTATGCATTTATCCTTCTGAGTTACAAACAATTCATTTACACTGTAAGTTATTTAAAATGTACAATTACATTATTATTGATTGTAATCACCCTGTTGTGCTGTCAAATAGAAGGCCTTATTCATTAATTCTGTTATGTTTGTACCCAGTAACTACTCCACCTTCCCTGTATCCCCACTTACTTTCTCAGCCTCTGGTAACCATCCTTCTACTCTCTATGTCCCTAAGTTCAACGTTTTGATTTTAGATCCCACAAATCTAAAAATTGTGATGACATGTTTGCCTTTTTTTTTTTTTTTTTGAGATGGAGTCTCGCTCTGTTGCCCAGGCTGGAGTGTAGTGGCACGATCTCTGCTCATTGCAGGCTCTGCCTCCCGGGTTCATGCCATTCTCCTGCCTCAGCCTCCCAAGTAGCTGGGACTACAGGCGCCTGCCACCACGCCTGGCTAACTTTTGTATTTTAGTAGAGACGGGATTTCACCGTTTTAGCCAGGATGGTCTCGATCTCCTGACCTCATGATCTGCCTGCCTTGGCCTCCCGAAGTGCTGAGATTACAGGCTTGAGCCTCTATGCCCAGCCAGGTGTTTGTCTTTCTATGCCTGGTTTATTTCACTTAACAAGATCTTCGGTTCTACCCATGTTGTTGCAAATGAGTGGATCACATTCTTTTTTATGACTGAATAGTACTCCATTGTGTATTTGCCCCACATTTTCTTTATCCATTAGTCTGTTGGTAGAGACTTAGGTTGCTTCCAAGTCTTAGCTATTGTAAACAGTGCTGCAGTGAACATAGGAGTGCAGATGTCTCTTTGCTATACTGATTTTCTTTCTTTTGGGTTGTACCCAGCAGTGGGATTGCTGGGTCATATGGTAGCTCAATTTCTAGTTTCTTTTTGAGGAACCTCTAAACTGTTTTCCATAGTGGTTGTACTAATTTATATTCCTACCAACAGTGTACAGGGGTTCCTTTTTCTCCACATCCTCAGCAGCATTTGTTGTTGCCTGTCTTTTGGATATAAGCCATTTTAACTGGGGTGAGATGATAACTCATTATAGATGATAACTCATTATAGTTTAGATTTGCATTTCTTTGATGATCAGTGATGTTCAGCATCTTTTCATATGCCTGTTTGCCAATTGCATGTCTTCTTTTGAGTAGCATCTTTTCAGATCTTTTGCTCCCTTTTTATCATTTGATCAAATCTTACCTGTTTTCAGATTATTAGACTTTTTCCTATAGAATTGTTTGAGCTCCTTATATATTCTGGTTTTAAATCTCTTGTGAGATGGATAGTTTGCAAATATTTTCTCCCATTGTATGAGTTGTCTCTTCACTTTGTTGATTGTGTCCTTTGCTGTGCAGAAGATTTTTAACTTGATGTGATCCGATTTGTCCGTTTGTGCTTTGGTTGCCTGTGCTTGTGGGGTATTACTCAAGAAATCTTTGCCCAGACCAATGTCCTGGAGATTTTCCCCAATGTTTTCTTGTAGTAGATTCATAGTTTGAGGTCTTAGATTTAAGTCTTTAATACATTTTGATTTTATATTTGTATATCGTGAGAGATAGGATCTAATTTTGTTTTTCTGCATATGGATATCCAGTTTTCCTAGCACCATTTATTAAAGAGACTGTCTTTTCCTCTGTGTATGTTCTTGGCACCTTTTTCAGTTCTCTGTAGGTGTGTGGATTTGTTTCTGGGTTCTCTGTTCTGTTCCATTCGTCTGTGTGTCTGTTGTTTTTTTTTTCGCCAGTACTTGCTGTTTGGTTACTATAGCTTTGTAGTGTAGTTTGAAGTCAGGTGATGTAATTCTTCCAGTTTTGTTCCTTTTGCTTAGTATAACTGTGGCTATTCTGGGTCTTTTGTGGTTCCATATAAATTTAAGATTTCTTTTTCTGTTTCTCTGAAGAATGTCGTTGGTATTTTGATAGGCATTACATTGAATCTGTAGATTGTTTTGGGTAGCAGGGACATTTTAACAATATTGAGTCTTCCAAGCCATGAACATAGACTATTTTTCCATTTTTTGATGTCCTTTTCAGTTTCTTTCTTCAGTGTTTTATAGTTTTCACTATAGAGATAGTTCATTTCTTTGGTTAATTCCTGGGTATGTAATTTTGTGTGTGGCTATTGTAAATGGGATTACTTTTAAAATTTCTATTTCTCCTTGTTCACTGTTGGCATATGGAAATGCTCCTGATTTTGGTATGTTGATTTTGTATCCTGCAACTTTACTGAATTTGTTTATCAGTTCTAATAGTTTTGTGGTAGAGTCTTTAGGTTTTTCCCAATATAAGATTGTATCATATGCAAACAAGGATAATTTAATTTCTTCCTTTCCAATTGGAGACCCTTTATATCTTTCTCTTTTCTGATTGCTCTAGCTAGGACTTCCAGTGGTATGTTGAATAACAGTGATGACAGTGGGCAACCTTGTCATGTTCCAGAGCTTATAGGAAAGACTTTCAGTGTTTTCCCATTCAGTATGATACTAGCTGTGGGTTTGTCATATATGGCTTTTATTATGTTGAAGTATATTCCTTCTATTCCCAGTTTTTTGAGGGTGTTTATCATAAAAAGATGTTGAATTTTATCAAATGGTTCTTCAGCATCAATTGAAATGATCATATCGTTTTTATTGCTCATTTTGTTGATAGGATGTATCACATTGATTGATTTGTGTATGTTGAACCATCCTTGGCATCCCAGGGATAAATCCCATTTGGTCATGATGAGTGATCTGTCTGATGTATTGTTGAATTCAGTTTTCTAGCATTTTGTTGAGGATTTTTGCATCAATATTCATTAGAGATATTGGTATGTCATTTTCTTTTTCCTTGATGTATCTTTCTCTGGTTTTGGTATCAAGGTAATACTGGCCTCGTAGAATGAGTTTGGAAGTATTCCCTCCTCTATTTTTCAGAACAGTTTGAGTAGGATTTATATTAATTCTTCTTTAAATGTTTGGTAGAATTTAACAGTTAAGCTATAGGGTCCTGGGCCTTTTTTTAGTGGGAGACTTTTTATTACAGGTTTGATCTCGTGATTTGATATCGGTCTGTTCAAGTTTTGGATTTCATCCCGATTCAGTCTTGGTAGTTTGTATGTATCTAGGAATTTGTCCATTTCTTCTAGGTTTTTCAGTTTACTGGCATATATAGTTGTTCATAGTAGCCACTGATGATCCTTTGAATTTCTGTTGCATCAGTTGTAATATCTCCTTTTTCATTTCTGATTTTATTTGGATTTTTCTCTTTTTTTTCTTAGTCTGGCTAATGGTTTGTCAATTTTGTTTAACTTTTCAAAAAAACGTTTTTGTTTCATTGATCTTTTGTATTTTTTCATTTCAGTTTCATTTATTTCTTCTCTGATCACTGTTATTTCTTTTCTTCTACTAATTTTGTGTTTGGTTCACTCTTGCTTTTCTAGTTCCTTAAGATGCATCGTTAGATTGTTCTTTTGAAGTTTTTCTTCTTTTTTGATGTAGGCACTTACAGCTATGAACTTCCCCTTAGATTTTCAATTTCTTTCTTAATTACTTCATTGACCCACTGGTCATTCAGGAGCATATTGTTTAATTTCCATGTATTTGTATAGTTTCCAAAATTCCTTTTGTTATTAGTTTCTAGTTATATTCTTTTTTTTTTTTCTGAGACGGAGTCTCCCTCTATCGCCCAGGCTGGAGTGCAGTGGCCGCATCTCAGCTCACTGCAAGCTCCGCCTCCCGGGTTCGCGCCGTTCTCCTGCCTCAGCCTCCCGAGTAGCTGGGACTACAGGCGCCCGCCAGGTCGCCCGGCTAATGTTTTTTGTATTTTTAGTAGAGACGGGGTTTCACCGTGTTAGCCAGGATGGTCTCAATCTCCTGACCTCGTGATCCGCCCGTCTCGGCTTCCCAAAGTGCTGGGATTACAGGCTTGAGCCTCTGCGCCCGGCCAGTTTCTAGTTATATTCTATTGTGATCAGAGAAGATGCATATTATTTCAATTTTTTGAATGCTTTAAGGCTTGTTTTGGGACCTAACATATGGTCCATCCTTGAGAAAGATTTATGTGTTGAGGAAAAGAATGTATATTTTGCAGCTCTTGGATAAAAAATGTTCTGTAAATATCTCTTAGATTCATTTTTGTCTATAGTGCAAATTAAGTCTGGTGTTTCTTGATTTTCTGTTTGGAAGATCTGTCTAATGCTGAAAGTGGGGTGTTGAAGTCTCTAACTGTTATTGCATTCGGGCCTGTCTCTCTCTTTAGCTCTAATCATATTCACTTTATATATCTGGGTGCTCCAGTGGAGGGTACCTATATATTTAAAATTGTTATATCCTCTTGCTGAATTGACTCCTTTATCATATAGTGACCTTCTTTGTCTCTTCTTATAGTTTTTGTCTTGAAGTCTGTTTTGTTTGGTATTAGTATAGCAACCCCTGCTCCTTTTTCATTTCCATTGGGATGGAATGTCATTTTCCATACCTTTGTTTTCAGCCGATACATGTTTTTATGGGTAAAGTGTGGTTTTTTTTTGTGGGCAACAAATCAGTGGGTTTTTTTTCATCCATTTGGCCACTCTGTGTTTTTCTGGTTGGAGAGTTTAGTCCATTTATGTTAAATTTTATTTGATAATTAAGGACTTAGTCCTGCTATTTTGTTATTTGTTTCCTATTTTATGGTTTTCTCTTCTTTCTTTCCTTCCTGTCTTCTTCTAGTGAAGGGATTTTCTCTGGTAGTATGATTTAGTTTTTTGTTTTTTACTTTTTCTTTATATCTTGTATGTTTTTTGGTTTGAGGTTACCAGAGGCTTGCAAATACTATCTTATAATCCATTATTTTAACCTGATAGTAATTTAACACTATTTGCATAAACAAACAAGCAAAAAGAAAACTCATACAAACTCTGTGCTTTAATTTCGTCTCCTCACTTTTTAACCTTTTGTTGTTTCTGTTTATATCTTATTGTACCATGTCCTGAAAACTTATAGTTACCATTTTTGATTGGTTCATCTTTTAGTTTTTGTACTCAGGATAAGAATAGTTTATACATCACAGTTACAGTTTTATAATATTCTTTGTTTTTCTTTGTACTTACTATTACCAGTAAGTTTTGTACCTTCAGGTGATTATTGCTCATTAATGTCATTTTCTTTCTGATTGAAGTATTCCCTTTAGCATTTCTTGTAGGATAGGCCTGGCATTGATGAAATCCCTCAGCTTTTGTTTGGGAAAGTTTATTTCTTCTTCATGTTTGAAGCATATTTTCACTGGATATACTATTCTTAGGTGAAAGTTATTTTTCTTCAGCACTTTTAAATATGTTAGGAAACCTTACATGTTTCCACTGAAAAGTCTGCTGCTACACATATTGGAGCTCCTTTGTATGTTATTTGTTCTTTTTCTCTTGCTGCTTTTAGGATCCTTTCTTTATCCTTGACCTTTGGGAGTCTGATTATTAAATGTCCTGAGGTAGGCTTCTTCAAATTAAATCTGCTGGATGTTCTATAACCTTCTTGTACTTGAATGTTGATATATTTCTCTAGGTTTGGAAAGTTCTCTGATATTATCCCTTTGAATAAACTTTCTACCCCCATCGATTTCTTTACCTTCTCTTTAATGCCAACAACTCTTAGATTTGCCCTTTTGAGGCTGCTTTCTAGATCTTGTAGGCATGCTTCATTCTTTTTTGTTCTTTTTTCTTTTGTCTCCTCTGATTGTGGATTTTCAAAGAGCCTGTCTTCAAGCTCATGAATTCTTTCTTCTGCTTATCAATTCTGCTGGTAAGAGACTCTGATGCATTCTTCAGTATATCAACTGCATTTTTCAACTCTAGAATTTCTGATTGATTCTTTTTAACTGTTTCAATCTCTTTGTTAAATTTATCTGATAGAATTCTTAATTCCTTCTCTATGTTATCTTGAATTTCTTTGAGTCTTCTCAAGACAGCTATTTTGAATTCTCTATCTGAAAGGTCACATATTTCTCTTTTTCCAGAATTGCTCTCTGGTGCCTTATTTAGTTTGATTGGTGAGGTCGTATTTTCCTGGATGGTCTTGATGTTTATAGATGTTCATCAGTTTTTGGGCATTGGAGAGTTAGGTATTTATTGTAGTCATCACAGCCTGGGCCTGTTTATGCTTACCTTTCTTGGGAAGGCTTTCTAGTATTCACAGGGACTTGGGCCCCAAGCCCAATAATGCTGTGGTTTTTGTAGCCTCATAGAGGTTGATGCTAGTAGATGTTCTTTGGTGTCTGGACATTGAAGAGTTAGCTATTTATTGTAGTCTTCACCCCCCTTGGCATATTTTGAGCCATCCTTCTTGGGAAATCTTTCCAGATGTTTGAAAGAACATGGGTGTTATAATCTAAGCTGTATTTGCTTTAGGGGGCACCCCAAGCCCAGTAACACTGTGGTTCTTGCAGACTCATAGAGGTGCTGCCTTGATGGTCTTGGAACAGATCTAGGATAATTTTCTGGGTTACCAGGCAGAGACTCTTGTTCTCTTTCCTTACTTTCTTCCAAACATACAGAGCCTCTCCTCTGTTTTGAGCTGGATAAAGCTGAGGATGGTGACACAAGCACCCCTGTGGCCACCAGTACTATATGCTGGGTCAGACCTGAAGCCAGCACAGCACTGGGTCTTGCATAAGGCCTGCTGTAACTGCTTCTTGGCTATTACCATGTTTGCTCAAGGCCCTGGGGCTCCACAGTCAGCAGGTAGCAAAGCCAAATAGGCCTGTGTCCTTCCCTTAAGGGTGGCGAGGTCCCCCAGGCCCCGGATGGGTCAAGAGGTTCTGTCTGGGAGCCCTGGGAGTCAGGGACTAGAGTCGGAAACCTTGGAAGTCTACCTAGTGTTCTGTTGTATTGTAGCCGAGCTGGCATTCAAACTACAAGGTGCAATCCTTCCCACTCTTCCCTCCCATTTCCAAAGGCAGAGGAGCCTCAACCTGTAGCCACCACCACCCCAGGCCACAAAGAGTACTGCCAGAGTACCCCCATAGTCCCTTAAGGCCCAAGGTCTCTTAAGTCAGCATTCACAAAAAGCTATCGGGGTACCCTGGCAGTACTTTTCATGAATGCTGCTTGGCCTGGGACTCACCCTTCAGGGCAGTGGGCTCCCCTCTGGCTCAGGACATGTCTAGAAATGCTGTCTAAGAGCCAAGTTCTAGAATTGAGGACGCTAAGAACCCACTTGGTACTCTACCTTGCTGTGGCTATACTGGTACGTAGGGTGCAAGACAAAGCCCCCTTTACTTTCCCCTCTGCTGTTCTCCAGCAGGAGTTTTGCCCCATATCCACCACGGCTGGGAATGTGCTGAGTCTCACCTGAAGCCAACAAGTCTCAGTGGTTCACCCAAGGCCCTCAATGTAGTACCTGGGTATTGCTGCTGGTTATTCAGGGCCCAAGAGCTCTTCAGTTAGCAGATGATAAATGCTGCCACGCCTCGGCCCTTTCCTTCAGGGCAGCAAGTTCCCTTCTGGACCAGGGTGTGTCTAGGAATGTTGTCTGGGAGTAGTTAGGTCCTGGAATGGGGGCCTCATGGCTCTGACTGGTGCCCTATCCTGCTGTGGCTGAGCTGGTATCCAAGATGCAAGACAAAATCCTCCCCACTCTTCCCTCTCCTCTTCTTAAGTGGAAGGGAGAGGTCTCTTTTGGAGCCACCAGCTGTGCAACCTGGGGTTAGGAGAGAGGTAATGTCAGCACTCCCTTGGCTGCCCCAGGTGTTGTCTCAGTATGTTGCATGCTCCCTCAGTCCGCTGTCACTAGGCCTAATTCAGCCGTAGGACTTGCCAAAGAGTTGCAGTCCTTATGGCCTAGACTGTCTTTCAGGTTTACTTGGAGACACACAGTGCTGTAGCCCTCGGTGGCGAGGTCTTCCAGAGACTCAAGTTCAGACCTCTGGGATTTCTTTCTGGCTAGGGCTGGTTTAAATGCTCCGCCTGTGGGTGGGCATCAGCTGAGTTTGGTCTGGTTTTCCTTTCTGCTTTAACAGGACAGCACAGAGTTCAATGCCTCACAATTGCAGTATTCTCCCTTCCCCAGTGCCCAGAGATACCCTCCATACCATGCACTGCTGCTGGAAGAGGAGCCTCACCACTCTGAGGAAAAGGGTGGCGTTGGTGATTCAGGACTGTTTCTTTTAATCTCTTCTCTGCCTCTTTCAGTGATATGAAGTTCAGACCAAGTCCTATGAGTGCTCACCTGATTTTTGTTCTTATGAAGGTGATTTTTTCTGTGTAGATAGTTGTTAACTTTTTTGTCCTTGTGGGGACGATTGGTGGAGCTTTCTATTGCACCATCTTGCTCTGCCTCTGAGATTGCTTTTTCTCTTTCTCTTTTAAAGAATCTGTTTTAACTGTCTGGATATGTAGATGTTTTAATATTCTGAAGAAAAGAAAATTTATTCAAGATGTGGTCTGTGTTTGTTTTTTCTTTACTCATATGCTACTAATGAACCCTTTGATTCTAAAATTTTACATCTGTTTTACTTAGAGAATATTTGTCTGCCATTTATTTTCTCCTTTTTCTGTCAGTCTGCCAGTTCTCTCTTGGCCTTCCTATTATGTGTATATTATATTTCTTGGGTCCATCCTCTGTGTCTGCCTCTGCCTTCTCCCCTGTCAGATTGACCTCTCTAACCTTTCCTGTCATTTTTAGGATATGTTTTTGAGCTGGCATTTTAAGTCAGTTTAGAATTTTTGACATTATCCTTTCTTTTCTCATTATATTTTAAAATTTGGTAATTATGTCTTTATCTGAAAGTTTTCTTTGCTATTCCAAAGTCATTCTTTTTTCAAAAAATGCCACGTCCCCTCAAATCTCACTAGGAATGTGAATTAGACATATTTCCCATGGTTTTTCTCTTTTATATCCAACTTTTTCCCCAGATAATTTATTCATACCTCTCCAGTAGATCCTCTTCTTTTGAACTGTGGAATGTTTTTATATGCCCTGTTATTGTTTTCTCCCTTAAGTCATCCTCAGAAAGCATTAGAGTTATCTATCTTTATTTTTTCCAAATTTCTATTTGAAATTGGTTCTGTTACAGACTCTAAATTCATAGGATCAATAATTTCAGGCTCCATTGTGAGATGAAGAGAGTAGTATTCATATTAATAAATTAAGTATTAGAAGACAAAGTGTCTGTTTAGAATAGAATGGGACAAACAGATAGCTCAGGGTAAGGAGCCTGAGAGCACCCTTCCTTCTGTCTTTAATCGGTACGTCTTCATTATGTTCTTCACTGTTTTTCTGTTTTTTCTCTTTTGGTTTTAAGTATTCTTTGGGAATAGGTACTATATTCTGCTATTTGGTATGTTGTCCTCAGGGTACTTCCCTGAAGATTATTAGAAAGACCAATATATTGGAGCCAAGGGCCTGTCTGATACTTAAGTAGTAGGTAAAATTAGGTCCACTTTTGATTAAGTAGTAAATTCATCCACTTATTTCTTAGGTTGTAACTAGATTGGTAGATGATTGTTTCCTAAAATGTTATCTTATGTGAACCATACCCCTGCAGAAATTTGTTGAAATTTCCGTTATGTGGCTAGTGTTTATCTGAAATAGAAAATATCCTGGATTGATGCAATAGCAGAATGGTGATAACAGAAGAAAGAGCCAGAAGTTGAAGACAGATCATTAGAAATTATTCAGTTTGTGGCCAGACACGGTGGCTCATGCCTGTAATGCCAACACTTCAGGAGGCTGAGGCTTGCTTGAGTCAAGGAGTTCCGAGACCAGCCTGGGCAACAAAGTGAGACCCTGTCTCTACAGCAATACCAAAAAATTAGCCAGGTATGGTGGAGGGTGCCTGTGGTGTCAGTACACAGGAAGCTGAGGCAGAAACACCACTTGCGCCCAAGAGGTTGAGGCTGCAGTGAGCCAGCATGGCACCATTGCAGTCTAGCCTGTGCGACACAGCAAGACTCTGTCTCAAAAAAAAAAAAAAAAAAAAAAAAAAAAAAAAAATCATTCTGAAGAACAGAGATTGAAAAGAAATGAACAGAGCCTTGGAGTTTTGTTGGTTCATTCCAAGGGTCTAACATATGCATCATTAGAACACCAGAAGGAGAGGAGAAAGAGATTGGAGTAGGAAAAATATTTGAAGAAATAATGGTGGAAAACTTCCGAAATCTGATGAAAGATACAATTTTATTTTATTTTGAAATGGAGTCTCTCTCTCGGCTCACTGCAACCTCCACCTCCGGGGTTCAAGCTTCTGCTTTAGTCTTCTGAGTAGCTGGGATTACAGGCACCTTCCCCGCCCACCACGCCCAGCTAATTTTTGTTCTTTTAGTGGAAACGAGGTTTTGCCATGTTGGTCAGGCTGGTCTCGAACTCCTGACCTCAGGTGATCCGCCCTCCTCAGCATCCCAAAGTGCTGGAATTACAGACGTGAGCCACTGTGCCCGGCAAAGATACAAATTTATAGATGAGAGAAGCTCAGTGAATGCCAGTTAGGAGAAACTGAAAGAAAACCATACATAAACACAGTAATTAAACGGTTGAAAACCAAAAATAAAGTCTTAAAAGTAGCTGGAAAAAATGATAAATACAGGGCAACAATAATCTGAACAAGTGCAGATTTCTCATCAGAAATCATGGCAGCCAGAAGACAGTGGAACAACATGTTTCAAGTACTGAAAGAAAACTGTTAACCCAGAACTCTATATCCATTGAAAATATCCTTCAAGAATGAAGATGAAATAGAGACCAAGAGTATCCATTTCTAACATGTTTGCTTTAATGAAATGTTAATGGACATTCTGTAGGCTGAAGGGAAATAATACCAGATGGATATTTAGGGGGACCAATCAAAATGATAAATACATATAAAGGACTAATTTTATTCCTAAGTTATCCTACTATCTGAGAGGTTTTTTATGTGGGTATAAATATAATATATATGATGGCTAAACATAAAAGCTAGTGGGAAGGTGGAAATAAAAGGGCATATGTGGTTTTAGTGTCTCTGCATTTTTCTTTGTGTGTGTGTGTGTTTTTTTTTTGGGGGGGGGACGGAGTCTTGCTCTGTTGCCCAGGCTGGAGTGCAGTGGCGTGATCTCGGCTCACTGCAACCTCCGCCTCCTGGGTTCAAGTGATTCTTCTGCCTCAGCCTCCCAAGTAGCTGGGACTACTACAGGTGCGCACCACCACACCTGGCTAATTTTTGTATTTTTAGTAGAGATGGGGTTTCACCATATTGGCCAGGCTGGTGTCGGACTCCTGACCTCGTGATCTGCCTGCCTCAGCCTCCCAAAATGCTGGGATTACAGGCATGAGCCACCGTGCCCTACCAGTTTCTGCATTTATCTTGACCTGGTACAGTGTTAACTCTAAGAAGACTGTGTAAGGTTTGCTATATCTATATCTATGTATTTATATGTCTGTTTATCTACCTATGTATCTGATAATCCGATAAGTTAAAGAGAGGCTGTTTGAGCACAAAGGAGATTCATTTAAACCGCTATTGCTATAGATTACACCTATGACGCATTTTTATGAGGAACCAGTAAATTATATAAAAAGATATAGTCAGAAAGTTAATATCAAATAGGAAATACTAAAAATTTTCTAAGGAAAAGAGGAAAGAGCAAGTAGGAGAACAGAAAACACAGGGAATAAACAGAAAACAGATACTAAAATGGTAGACCTGAATCTAACCATGTTAATAATTCTATTACATGTAAGTGGTCTGATGTTACCAATTAAAAGAGATCTTCATATTGGATAAAAATATGAAGATATAACTGTGGTCTTTGTGAGAAACCCACTTTTAATATAATGACATAAGTTATAAGGAAGGAAAAATGCATACCATACAAACACTAACCAAAAAAAGCTCAGATGAATCTATTAATATCAGAGAGGTAAACTTTTGAACAAATAGTATGATTAGGATAAAGAACATAACAATAAGAGTCATTTTCCTAAAAAGATATAATAATCTTAAATGTGTCTAACAACAGAGCTTCAAAAATGGAGTTAAAAAAAAAAACCTGTTAGAACTGAAAAGAAAGATGGACAAATTCACAATTATAGTTAGAGATGTAAGTGCTTTTCTCTTAAAAATCAGTAGAATAGGGAGATAGAAAATCAATAAGGAAATTTAAGACTAGAATAATATCAACTTATATGACCTAATTGACATTTATAGAGCACTCTACCCAACAGTAGCGAAATATACATTCTTTTTATATGCTAGATAGACTACATTTTGGGCAATAAAACACAATCTTAACAAACTTAAAAGAATTAAAAGTGTGCAAAGTATGTTATCTGACCATATAGAATTAAACTAAACACAGTCATTGGAAGAGATGAAAACATTTTTTAAATATTTGAAAATTAGAAATGATGAAATGATTCATGAGTCCAAGTAAAAGTAAAAGTCACAAGGAAATTAGGATGAAATTGAAAAACCACATATCAAAGTTTGGAGGATTTAGGTAAAACAGTACTTACAAGGAAATTTATAGTAATAAAAGCTTATGTTTGAAAAGAAATATTTCCAATCAGTGCTCTGAGCATCTACCTTAACATAGCAGAAATAGAAGAGCAAATTAAACTCAAATTGAAACTAAAGAAAGAAATAATAAGGTAGAGTAGAAAATCAATGAAATTGAGTAGAGAAAAACAGTAGAGTAAAATCAGTGAAATGAAAAACTAGTCCTTGGAAAAGATTAATAAAATTGATAAATCTGTAGACAGAGTGACCAAGAAAAAATAGAGGACAAATTATCAATATCAGAAACGCAAGACTCTGTTGACATTTAAGGGACAATTAGGGAATATTTCAGGCATCATTAGCCCCATAAATTTGACTACTTTGTTGAAATGAGCAAAGTCCTTGAAAGATAAGCTATGACGTTTACTCCAGAAGAACTAGATTATCTGAATAGTCCTATATCTAATAAAGTAATTGAATTTTTCATTAAAAAAATTTCAACAGGGAACATTCAGTTCTACATAAGCTCTTCCAGAATATAGAATATGAGAAAATACTTCTAAATTCAATTTATGAGTTCAGTGCTATCCTGGTCTGAAAACTAGACAAAGACATTATGAAAAAATTAAATTATGTCCATCTCCCTCATGAACATAGAGGATTGGATGGAGAGTAAATCAATCAAATTTCCCAAAATACAGTGCTGTTAGGCTATACCCATTGTAAGTGAAACATTGATGTTGGGGCTGAGGCCACCAAAGGTTGAAGAATGAAAAACAAGTAAAAGTCAAATGTGTGAAGTTAGAGAACAGGTTATCAGAAACTAATCACTCTTTTAATTAGATGCCTGCAACCACTGAATGTTCTTTGGGGGACTCTGGAATTCCATCTCTACCTTGGGTAGAAGCTATCTAAGAGCTTAGCAGAGGGCATGATTAGAACCTAGGAGAGTTTAGAGCTACAAATCACCTTGTGTTATCTCCTCAACTTTGCCCAGCTGCTCCCTAAACATGACTTTCACCTTTTACCTGAAAACTTGTCTTCCTTTCTCACCTTTTATCTAGAGAGTCACCTTCAAAGGGCAGAATCGCTGGTACTGCAGCTTTTTCAAATATTAGGAACTTCAACCAAATAAAATAAAAAGACATACTTTCCTGTGCTTTCCACCTATGAACCTTACTTTTCCTGCAGGGCCCAAATGTGACTCCCCTCAATTCCTATGCTCCTTGTTCTGGGTAAAAGAGTACAAGGGGACCAGGAACAGGGTTTTTACCTGAAGCAGAAGGGAGAGAGGATGGGAGAAGTATGTTATCTGAGTGGATAAGGAGGAATACTGAGAAGGACTGAGCTTCAAGGAGTCTTAGAGTTTCTTTGCTGAGCTTCAAGGAGTCTTAAAACTTCTTTGCTGGTTTCTTCCTTTCTCCATGTTGGGAAGAGGGCTTGTGGGAAAAGGGCTTGTGGGGTGCCTGTATAAACTGGCCATAAAAATATGGGACAATAAGTTGTGGAAAACCACAAGAGGCCTCTGAGGAGGAAAGTCTCCTAATTGCCATCATGTTCCCATGCTCAGAGTGAGACCCGCTTTCTTATCTGTAAACACTGTGTTCAAGGAGAAAGACACTCCTTTGAAACACTGGAATGTGAACAGACTTGTAGGCTCCTAGTTAAGCCCGCTCCCACTAGCTACTCTCCCATAAGTTAAAGATATGCTGTTTGAGCACAAAGGAGGTTCATTTAAACCGCTATTGCTATAGATTACACCTATGACGCATTCCCTCCCTTTCACTGTTTCTCCCTGAACGTCTGCTTCTCAGATCTAAGTGACTGTACTCAATAAATAGTGTGGAGACCAGAGCTCTGAGTCTTTTGCAGCCTCCAAAAGTACAACTGGCCCCCTGGCTCCCCACCTTTACTCTTTACTTGTCTCTTCTCAATCCTTTGTCACCACCGAACTTCAGGTACCCTATGGGTGGTGTTGAGACTGGTTCCCAACACTCCACAATTTCTACATTTTTTTTTTTTGAGACAGAGTCTCGCTCTGTCACCAGGCTGGAATGAAGTGGCGTGATCTTGGCTCACTATAACCTTTGCCTCCTGGGTTCAAGCGATTCTTGTGCCTCAACCTCCTGAGTAGCTGGGATTACAGGCACGTACCACCACACCCAGCTAATTTTTATATTTTTAGTAGAGAGGGGTTTCACCATGTTGGCCAGGATGTTCTCCATCTCCTGACCTTGTGATCTGCCCACCTTGGCCTCCCAAAGTGCTGGGATGACAGGCGTGAGCCACCATGCTTGGCCACAAGTTCTACTTTTAGGATTGTACTATGTCTTGTCCCTCAGTCTACTTCCCTGTCTGTCAGTCCTTCTGTAGTGATCTCATCCCTTTCCAAAGCATATTGCTAACCAGTGCTGTCTCTTGTATTCTGTAGCCTTTATTCCCATATATTCAGCTGGCTTCTTAGCATATCTGAAACCAAACTCTGGATTGCTCATCTCCCCAAATACCTGCTTCTTCCCTAGTCTTTCTCATCATGGTAAATGGCAATTCCATTTCTCCTGTTAGTTATTTGTAGTCCTTTTTTTTTTTTGAGACGGAGTCTCATTCTGTTGTGCAGGCTGGAGTGCAGTGGCGTGATCTCGGCTCACTGCAACCTCTGGCTCCCAGGTTCAAGTGATTCTCCTGCCTCAGCCTCCCAAGTAACTGGGATTACAGGTGTCTGCCACCATGCCCGGCTAATTTTGTATTTGCGTGTGTATGTGTGTGTTTTTAGTAGAAACGGGATTTCAGCATGTTGGCCAGGCTGGTCACAAACTCCTGACCTCACGTAATCTGCCCGCCTCGGCCTCCCAAAGTGCTGGGATTACAGGCAGTTGTTCTTCTTAATTCATGTCCCTTCTTTCTTATATATAATCTATTTTCAGAATAAATCCCAAATCTAGCCCATTCTCACTATGGTCACTGTCTTTCCTCTGTATAATTGCAGTAGCCTTCTGTTTTCCATGCTATCCTATCTTCTGGTCTGTTTTTCACATCGCAGCCAGAAAGATCCTTTTAAAATTTGAGTCATTGCTAAATATTTAATGATGTCTTTCCTCTGCTCACAACTCTCCATTGGTCTCCGGCTTCACTCATCGTAAAAGCCAATTCGTTTTACAGTGGCTTATACATTTCTGACCTTATCTCTCACCATTCTTCCCCTCACTTACTACAGTCTGACTCTCCTGGCCTCCTCTTTCTGGCACATGCCATGCCTAAACCATTGTTTCCCTAGCTAGTCACATGGGTCCCCTCCTCTCTTCCTTTGCATCCCTGCCTAAAGGAAGGCCTTTTCTGACCACCTTATATAAAAGAGCAACTCCCACCTCCACCTCAGCACTTCTCATCCCCCAATACTGCTTTGTTTTTCTCCACAGTAGTCTATTGCAACCTCACTATTATTGTTTATTGACCTTTGCCCCATTAGAATGTAACCACCACATGGGCAAGGACTTTGTGTTGGTTATGGTTGGATCCTTAAGACCTAGGATAGTCCCTGCTAGAAAGTATCCTCTCAGCAAATATTTGTTGAGTGAATTTGATTGTGGTGTTTTTTTCCTTCCTCATATTTGAATAATATTCTGCAGAATAAAGTTAGATAGTCATGGAGTAGGATACCATAGGACACGATGTCTGACTTTAGGTAATCATTGAATGAATGAATGAATGAATTAATTAATGGCAGGGGTCCCACAGAACATTTAATCCCTCTCTTTTCTTATTTCAAAGATGAGAAAACGGAGAGAGGTGTACAAATCATAGAAAGATGTCTTAGCTTCAGTATTTTGTAAACCCTCCAAAATGCTCAGCAGGTTTCACAAAATACTCAAATCAAAAGAATGTCACAGGTAAGGAAATAGAATAGAAAAAGACTAGCTTGTATTCAAGAATATTTTAAGGCTATCATATAGGAAGGCCATATAAGAAATTGCTAATGGGGATTATAATGCTAAAAATATCACATAGTATTTATATAACATGTGTTGTAAATTAATAAAGCCAATACCTTTTTAAAGGTAGTTTGTTAGATATGGTGTATAATTCATAAGGAATCCCTTTCCCCCAAATTGCTCTATAGTTTGAACTTTATTTTGTGGTTACCAAAATCTGGACTTTTAAAAGACATAAAGTTATAATCTGAGAATGAGAAAGACAAAATGGGAATGCAGACAGATATAAAACTAAAATAAATAGAAATGTAAGATAGTGCACAGGAAATTCCAAATAATAAGTGTAGATTAAAATATTCTAGAGGAGGCTGCACATGGTGGCTCATGTCTGTAATTCCAGCACTTTGGGAGGCTGAGGGGAGTGGATCACTTGAGGTCAGGAGTTCAAGGCCATCCTGGTCAATGTGGCGAAACCCCATCTCTACTAAAAATACGAAAATTAGCCAGTGGTGGCATCAGGTGCCTGTAATCCCAGCTACTCGGAAAACTGAGGCAGGAGAATTGCTTGAATTCAGGAGGCAGAGGTTGCAGTGAGCCAAGATTGTGCTACTGCATTCCAGCCTGGGCGACAGGGTGAGATTCTGTCTTTAAAAAAA
>NW_016812027.1:276636-285545 GCF_001698545.2 Rhinopithecus bieti
AAAAAAAAAAAAAAAAAAAAAAAAAAAAAATTCTGAAAGAAATTAGGATTGGATGACACAGTGGGCCAGGTGTCAGGAGATGGCTCTAGCAAGGGAGAAGGAGTAGAATTTGATGATGCTTTAGATAGAAGGGTAGAACTTAGAAAGCTGGGGCCATGATCTGAGCAGAGGCATAGTGGGGCAGCCAGAGAATGTTCTAGTAGTGAGTAAGGTCAGTTTAATAGGGCCTTAGGTCAGAGAGCTTAAGAAGGGATGTTAGTGTACATTGTGAGAATATATGAATATTACATAAAATCTTTTGGACTCTAGACAATCCGAAGCTTTTGAAATCTTTTAGGGGGCTGACATGTACAAAGTAGTGTTTTAAGCATATTAAACTGTCAGTGGTGTACATTATGGATAGAAAGAGGAGACTGAAAAGTTCTCTGTGAGGTGATACTGACCTGTGTTAGGATAATAGCAGTGGAAGGGATTAACATGAGTGTTGTGAGAAGTATTAGCAGGACCTAGTTACTGTGTAGAAGTGAGAAGAGACCAGGGTAATTCTGTGGTTTTTAGTGTCTAGGAGAAATGTGGAAATAGGAAATTCTCTCATGAATGTCATTTTATCATGAAGGATGAGTTTGGCTTTAGACATAGCAAGTTTGGGATGAGAGCCAGCTAATGATGTCTAGTTAGAGATATAGAACTCAGGCTGGATTAGGGCTACAGTTTTGGGGAATTTACACTCACATATAGAGGTGAGAGTTAGTCCTAATGGTGAATGAAATCTTAGGAGTTTCAGAGATTGTAGAACAGTGTAGGCTGAAAAGATGGTGGTGCACAGAACTTTAGTGGGCAGAGGAAGAATGTTTTGTGAAGGAAACTTTGAAAAGCAATGGTTGCAGAAGTAGGGTAACCTATGAAAAGAAAGCCAAGGGTCACATAAGTAGTTGATTCAAAGTAACATTCATCCCTCCCTCAACTCCCCCATTGCAAATGCAGTACATCTTTAATGTCAGATCCTGGAAAATAGACAATAGCAAAAATATTTTTAAAAAGCTTTTACCCAGCCTGGGCAACATAGTGGTACCCTGTCTCTACAAAAAAAATTTGAAAATTAGCCAGGCATGATGACACATGCCTGTAGCCTCAGCTACTCAGACGGCTGAGGAGGGGGATCACTTGAACCTGGGAGTTTGAGGCTGCAGTGAGCTGTGATTGAGCCACTGCACTCCAGCCTGGGTGACAGAGTAGGATCTGTCTAAAAAAATAAAAAATAAAAAAAATTACTTACAACCCAGTTAGCCAGAGAAAACTATTAAAATATTTAAATATATATCTTAAATTACTAAATATTTCTTCTTGGTTGTGTCTGTGTATTTGTGTATTTATATTGCTATACAAGAGAGTGTTTATTATTTGCTGTAAATAGTTGAGGTAAGATCATTCAAAAAGAGTTCAGCTGTTAATTATATAGCTTATTTGTTGACATAATCTTCTAAATATTTAATATATATAGAATTTCCCATATTGTCTGTTTTGTATACTCTTCAGATGATTGCAAAAGGGAAAAATGCATCTGAACTGTTTCCTGCTGTTGTGAAGAATGTGGCCAGTAAAAATATTGAGGTACTGTTTTGATCTATAATTTTTATGATTCCTTTTGTTTTCATGGGACCATACACTTTTCATGTAGTATAATGCAACATAAGGTACTTGAGTATCACTAGATTTTTGTTATGATTAAAATGTCCTTAATTTTAAATGTAGGTAAGATCGAATAAAAAGTAGACACAATCCTAGCTTTGGATTTTTGGTAGAGAATATGAAAAGCAAAACAGATTGATTCACCTGACTAAGCAATGGTAAGTTGTTGAGTTTTCACCTGTTCCTAGAGGCCCGTTTAGTTTAAATTTTGTTCCAGGGACTTAATTTTAAGATAGCATATGTCCAGTGAAAAAGACCTGGTCGGGTATATCTAGACCTTGATGATTTGGGGCTTTTTGGGATTTCTAGGACTGAACCCAAGAATATTTCCCAAATTTCTTAGACTACTCATGACATGTACTAAGCACTCAGTACATATATGTGGATTTATTGAACGAACATGTCCCAGTAAAATGCCATTTTCTGTAAGCTAGACTGATATAGTCTAGTATTAAGATTACATGCTCCTCTCCACCCTGGTTAATTGATAAATTAATTGAAAAAGCCTGGTCAATTGATAAATTTTTCTCAGTTTAAAGCTTTAAAGCTTTTCCTTCACCATGGAATTAAAAATGTGTTACTGCTGCTATTTGTTTGCCATTTTATTGGCAGATGACGAAGCTCATTAACAAATAACAGAAACATTCTAATCCAGGGAACATGGTTATGGTGACAGAGAGAGAAAGTGCACAAACATTCTTGCACGGGCAAGTGTGAGAGTGGAAGGAGGATGGGTGTGTGATTTCAGAGGGTTCGCTAATTTTGTAGTTACGATTTTTCTGTGCACAGTATGGTCATTTTTTGCTAGTGAAGTTGTTTCTCTTTTGTGTGATGATTTTAAATATTCAAAGTATTCTTGCCAGCAAAACCAACCAGAGAAAAAGAGAGAAAACATTTTGGAGCTAATGTTTTTTAAATATTACTTAACTAAATGTGATTGATAGTGTTGGTGAGAGAGGGATTTTAAATCTCCCAATCATGATCTTGATTTTTTTTTTGCTTTTTTATTGAGACAGGGTCTCACTTTGTCACCTAGGCTGGAGTGCAGTGGTGTGATCTTGGCTCACTACAGCCTCGACCTCCTGGGCTCAAGCGACCCTTCCACCTCAGCCCCTCAAGTAGCTGGGACTACAGGCGTGTACAACCATGCTTGGCTAGATTTTTATTTTTATTTTTTGTAGAGACAGAGTTTTGCCATGTGGCCTACGCTGGTCTCTAACTCCTGAGCTCAAGCAATTCACCTGCGTCAGCCTCCCAAAATGCTAGGATTACAGGCGTGACCAGCCGTGCTCGGCCCTTTTTTTTTTTTTTTTTTTTTTTTGAGGCGAGGTTCCTCTCTTATCTCCCAGGCTGGAATGCAGTGGCATGGTCGTGGCTTACTGTAGCCTTGACCTCTTGGGTTTTAGGTGATCCTCCTTCCTCAGCCTCCTGAGTAACTGGGACTACCGGTGCATGCCACCACATCCAGCTAATTTTCACGTTTTTAGCAGAGACAGGGCTTCACCATGTTGCCCAGGCTGGTTTCAAACTCCCAGGCTCAAGCAGTCTGCCAACCTTGGCCTCCCAAAGTGCTGGGAGTACAGGCATGAGCCATCGCTCCTGGGCTGATTCTGGAATGTTTTATTTTTCCCCTTAATTTAGTATTTTTTGGTTATTTTAAAAGTACTCCTATTAGGCATAACTCTTTTGGGTTTTCCTGATGAATTGACCTTTTGTTATAAAATAAATGCTTTATTTTGTTAATATGTTTTGTCTTAAAGCATATTTGATTTGTTTTAGTATTGCCACTCCAACCTTCTCATTTCTTTTTATTGTTTATCATTTTTATTCATTTGCTTTCAGCTTGTCTGCCTATATCTAGTGTGCATCTGTTGTTGACAGCATATAGTTGCAGCTTTCCTGAAATCCTGTGTGTCAATCTCTGCCTTTTAATTGGAGTGTCTATTTTGCTAACGCTTAATTTAATTATTGATCTACTTAGATTTGAGTCTACTATTTTTCTTTTCTCTTTGTCTCTTTTATTTTTTTCTTCTATTCTTCCTATTCCTTTTTTGGGTTAACTAGAAACATTTTAAAATTTCATTTTAGTTTTTTTCCAACTTGCATTTCTTGGCATATATGACAGTGGTCCCATGTGATTATAACACTGTATTTTTACTGTGCTTTTTCTATGTTTAGATACCAACTACCTACTATTGTGTTATAGTTATCTACAGTATTGAGTACAGTAACATGCTGTACAGATTTGTAGCCTAGGAGCAATAGGCCATATCAGTAGTCCCCAACCTTTTTGGCACCAGGGACCACTATTGTGGAAGACAATTTTTCCCTGGACCCTGGGCGGGTAGGATGGCTTCAGGATGATTCAAAAGCATTACATTTATTGTGCACTTTATTTCTATTATTACATTGTAATATATAATGAAATAATTATATAACTCACCATAATATAGAATCAGTGGGAGCCCTGAGCTTGTTTTCTTACAACTAGATTGTCCCATCTGGGGTGTGATGGGAGATAGTGACAGATCATCAGACATTAGATTCTCATAAGGAGCACGCAGCCTAGATCCCTCTTGTGCGCAGTTTACAGTAGGGTTCGCAATCCTATGAGAATCTAATGCTGCTGTTGATCTGACAGCAGGCAGAGCTCAGGGGGTAATGCAAGCAATGAGGAGCAGCTGTAAATACAGATGAAGCTTTGCTTGCTTGCTGACTGCTCACCACCTGCTGTGTGGCCTGGTTCCAACCCCTGGGCTATATCATATATCCTATGTGTGTAGACCCCTGGTCTTTATCATATATCCTAGGTGTGTAGTAGGCTATACCATGTAGGTTTGTGTAAGTGCACTCTGTGGTGTTTGCAGAACAATGAAATTGTCCAACGACGCATTTTTCAGAACATTGTTAAGCAATGCATCACTGGATTGTAGAATTTTAAGGATAGGTATTTTAAACCTACTTTTTTTTTGGAAACAGGGTCTCGCTTTGTTGCCCAGGTTGGAGTGCAGTGGCACGATCTTGGCTCACTACAACCTCTGCCTCCCTGGTTCAAGCGATTCTCCTGCCTCAGCCTCCCGAGCAGCTGGGATTACAGGCTTGTGTCACCATGTCCATGTAATTTATTTTTTGTATTTTTAGTAGAGCCAGGATTTTGTCATGTTGCCCAGGGTGGTCTGGAACTCCTGAGCTGAAATGATTTGCCCACCTTGGCCTCCCAAAGTGCTGGGATTACAGGTGTGAGCCACTACGTTCAGGCTAAACCTACTTTTAAAAACGATTTCATATTTTAAAGTATGCTTCTTGCTGTTTTTTTTTTGGGACTGTAGTGGTATGAACACAATACACTATAGCCTTCACTTCCTGGGCTCAAGTGATCCTCCTGACTCAGCCTTCTGAGTAGCTGGGACCACAGGTGTGTGCCACTACTCCTGGCTCATTTAAAAAATATTTTGTAGAGATGACGTCTCCATGTTGCCCAGGCTGGTGTTGAACTCTTGGGCTCAGGTGATCCTCCTGCCTTGGCCTCCCAAAGTGCTGGGATTATAGGTGTGAGCCACTGTACCCAGCCCTTAATTTTTTTCATTAGATAGGAAGTGCATTCTATATTTCAGATAGATGAATTTTTCTATCAAAATGAAATAGTTGTTATAAACTCAATTACACTAAATTGGATAAACCAAAATCAAAACACTTGTATTCTTGTGGCCAGTTTATGAATTAAATTAATACTGGATTTAAATGACTTGATAAACCATACTTTCTTTCTAGAACACCAATTAATGGAAGAAATCTGTGTAGATTGTAGATTTCTTGAGTAAAATCAATTTTACTTATGATTAATTTAGTAGATATTTATTAAACATTATGTGCTTGTTGCCATATATAATTCTGAATTGATAATTTTAAACTACTCTCCCTTTGATAACCTTATGGCCATGCTGTCTGAGCTTCTACTTTGATATGTTTATTAGTTTTATGGCCTGTGGCATAAGAAAGTCCAAATATCTGAAAAAAATCAACATTTAACTTAGAAAAATTATGAGGCATAGGTGAAGCTTGTGTTAGTGTTATCAGGAATAGAGTCTCTCAGTAGCAATAGGAATAATTGCTAATATTAAAAAAACCTCTCTGACCTAGGTTATTAGTGCCTTACATAGATCCACTCATTTTATCCTCACAAATAACCTTGTGGGGCTGGTTCTGTCATTACTTGTATTTTATGTATGAGGACAAGATGGTAGAGAGGTTAAATTATCTGATCAAGGTCACACAGCCAGCATGTGGCAGTCAGAATCCAAAGCTAGGCTGCTTGGCTTCAGAACCCATCTTAGCCCATTCAGTGCCATCTTTCCTGTTTGATGATTCCTTCCTCTCTTTTCTTTCTTAATATCATTGACTCCTTATCAACATCTGGTATTAGCCATCCTTTGGGAGGTACCTGGTATTGGCATTTTTTTTTTTTTTTATATTTTAGTTATGGGTAGAAATGACCAAGTCCTTAGAAATTGGTGGTAAATTAGCTAGTTCCCTCAGGACTTCTAGTTCTTGTTGTAAACAGAAAATTCCATACTAATTATTGTTCCTTCAGAACTATTTTACTATTCAAATAGTTATCAGTAGGAGAACTTTTCCATTTGTTCGTATTTTCCCTTTACAATTAGACTCTGGTATGCTGCCTAAAGTTCTGTTACAAAAATGTCAATGTAAACATAATTATTGGTCTATTTGTTTTGGATTTCTTTCCTTCTTTAAATACCTTGTTTATTTTATTTTTTTGAAACATGCTTAAGCCTTTAATGTTTTGGGAAAATTGACATAAATTTCTTAAAACGTAGGTTCAGAAGTTGAATGTTTTATTCCTCTCAAGTGCAAAATTTCAGTTTTACAAGTACATGCTACTTTAGACACACAGGTGAGCTGTACGTCATCTACCATTAAATGTCAAATGATACCAAAAGTGACCTAGTAAGCAATCAGTGGTTATAGTACAAAAATAATCAAAGGTTTAGTCAATAACTCATGAAGTTTGATGTACTAGTATTGATAAGTTAATTAAACAGATTTGTCTATGTTCTTCCAGCCTACTGGGGCTCTGCTATGATTAGCTTTACAGCAAGGAGTGTTATAACATTGAATGAAAGTAACCGATCAGAGAATGATGTAGTCACGGAGCTTTAACTACTCCCATTTCTGGTCACAGAATGGTTTCAGGGAAGGTAGGCTTTCTTTGCACACCTGCAGCCTGTTAGTGCACAGGCCTCTTGTGGTCAATATTGATTGATTCTTATAACAGAAGTAGAACAAATTTAGTGTTTTGCAACCTTCTGTGATTTAATATTGTTATGCTTTTTGCCATAACAGTCACAGAAATCCTTCTCCAATAGTGAGTAATTATAGCAATGCCTGCTAGCTCAGCTGTGGTTCTGAATGTTTCAGTGTTGCCAATATAAACTCCGTGATATATTCTAGAGTTCATAATCCAGTTTTAAAAGCTGGCTGTACTTGGTGAATAAAGGTATTGCTGAGAAATAAATTGTAAGGGGATGGTAATCAATC
Organism: Rhinopithecus bieti; assembly: GCF_001698545.2. Lineage (NCBI taxonomy): Eukaryota > Metazoa > Chordata > Mammalia > Primates > Cercopithecidae > Rhinopithecus > Rhinopithecus bieti. The sequence continues at coordinate 283,885 of NW_016812027.1, forward strand.
AACTGCTGATATATTGATATATATTTGATATATTGACTACTGTTAATCAGTTAACCACGTGTTAATTGCTTTCTACCATTGCTGTACTCTTAGGAACTTTAAATCTAGTTGAGGAAAAAGTCATCTATCCTTCTATCCTCAAATAGAGAAGTGCTTCTAAAACTGTGATCTAAGAATTTTAAAAACTTATATTTACACTTAAATATAATCTGAAACATTATAGTTTGATTCATTTGGTTTCCATCTTATAAACTAGTATCATCTGTTTTTGGAACCAATTTTTTGTATTCTTGTGTAACATCACTTGGTTCCAAGTGATCATTTAAAGGAACAGTGTTTCACAAATATGTGTATTTTGGGTTTGAAAAATTCTGAAGGTTGAGAAGCACTAATTTAAACCAAGAAAGTGTAGAGTCTAATTGTGAATATAGATGGAAAGTACATTGATAATAGAGATGGGGATCTATGGAATGAAGTCATTACCGCCTTTTACTACAGTTGTAAATTTCTTGTTAGATTTTTTATAATAATACTGCAATGATGTCGTTTTCAAATGAGAAGATGTGCAATTGGGGTTAAAAAAAAACTGATTTAAAGCATTCTTCTTTTATAAATGTATATATTATAAATATGATTTTTTTCCTGCCTTAAAAGTTAAGAGCCTGTATTAAGGACATTTTATTCTTAAATGGTTTAATTTATACTAGGTTTTCAGATGCTCTTGGGGGAAGAGTTGTCTCCTCTTTTGTTGGGGTACCTTAATAGAAATACCTGAGGACTGCCGTCATAGACCACAATATGTAGTAGTTAGGAACATGCCCGTTTGCATCCTGATTCTGCCACTTGCTAGCTCTGTGACTTTGGGCAAGTTATATAAACATCTGAGCCTTACTTTCCTCATCTTTGAGAGGGGGATAATTGTACCTAGGATAGATATGAGAATTAAACGAGTAATGTAATGTAGATGTAGGGCCTCACATTTAAATTCTGGCTGGAAAGTTACAGCAGATTGAGGTGAAGAACAAAAGCTGTCGCAGTTTTCCTTTCATATTCTGTATTTCCTAATTAATTTTAATACTAGCCAGAATGACAAGGGTACTTTTAGAAAAGAAAGGCTAGGCTGGGCATGGTGGCTCATGCCTGTAATCCCAGCACTTTGGGAGGCTGAGGTGGGTGGATCATCTGAGGTCAGGAGTTCAAGACCAGCCGGACCAGTATGATGAAACTCCATCTCCACTAAAAATACAAAAATTAGCCAGGCGTCGTGGCATGCGCCTGTAGTCCCAGCTACTCTGGAGACTGAGACAGGACAATCGCTTGAACCCAGGAGGCGGAGGTTGCGGTGATCTGAGATCACGCCATTGCACTCCAGCCTGGGCAACGAGAGCAAAACGCCGTCTCAAAAAAAAAGAAAAAGAAAAGAAAAAAAAAAAAAAAAAAAAAACGAAGGCTGAGGAACTTCCCCAGGTGAAAGAAGACCAAGGAGACATGAGAACTTAAATATGATGCATGATCCCAGATCAGGAAAATACTATACTATAAATACTATACTATGCTATGAATACTATACTATACTATTAAAAAATACTATAAATATAGGTATTTTATAAATATATAAATATATATAATATATTTAAAATATATAGTTATAAATATATATA
>NW_016812027.1:285683-314874 GCF_001698545.2 Rhinopithecus bieti
ATATAATATATTTAGAAATATGTATTTTTATAAATATATAAATATAGGATGTTATTGAGAAATTCTAAATATGGATTATTTATTAGATAATAGGATTGCATTGATGTTACATTTCCTGAATTTTGTAATTGTAATGTTAGCAATTGACAAACATAGATGAAGGCTGCTGGGTGTGGTGGCTCACGCCAGTAATCCCAGCACTTTGGGAGGCCAAGGTGGGTGGATCACTTGAGATCAGGAGTTCATGACCAGTCTGACCAGCATGGCAAAATGCCATCTCTACTAAAAATACAAAAATTAGCTGGACGTGGTGGTGTGCACCTGTGGTCCCAGCTACTCGGGAGGCTGAGGCAGGAAAATCTTTTGAACCCAGGAGGCAGAGGATGCAGTGAGCTGAGATAGTGCCACTGCACTCCAGCCTAGAAGACAGAACAAGACTCTGTCTGAAAATAAAAAAAAGAAAGACAAAACGTAAATGAAGGCTCTATGAGGCTTCAGTGAACTAGTCTTGGAACTTTTCAGTAGGTTGTTTTGAAGGATGATATCTGAAACAAGACTATTGCTTACTATAGCAAGGGACAACTATGCTTTTTAGGCACAGTTTCTCTGGGCATAGAGATGGCTGATATTATTGTGGATTATTGGGAAGGACAGTCTTCAGGGATTCATGGACTTTCAGGGTCCTAAGTGGTTTGATATCATCTGTAGATGTGTGGTCATGTGGGTGAGACTGCTCTTGATTGATTGGCACTCAGAGACGGGTGTATGGGAGTGCAGTTGTTCCTGACTGGCTAACTTTCACAAGCAAGAGGCTGTCACAGATTGGTTGACTTGAGAAAACTTGTTCATTCAGGTGCCTTTTTATTGTTCTGTTGAACAGGTTTAAAACAGTTGTGGCTACAGGTTGCCAAGGCTACAGAAAAATGCATCTCTCTGAGGAATGTGGGAACTTAAAAACATTACTAATTTGAAATTTTTTTATAATTAAAGAAATTAAAGTATTATAAGAATCACAGCACTATTATTTTGTTTTGAAGGCCATCTGGAAAGATGAGATTCACCCCTGTCTTGAAATACCTTTATTGTTTTATCTGAACCCAAAGTAATTAATATTCCTTTTAAGATAGTATGGAAAGATGTAAAGAGTGAAAGTCACTGGTTAATACCATCGCACAGAGATAGTGACTATTAACATTTTATTGTATAGATTTCTGAATTTTGTGCTTACTTGGCTTGAATCTTAGCTTTTCTATTTCATAGATACGGTACTTTGGTCAAGTTGCTTACCCTGTGTTTCATTTTCTTATCTGTAAAGTAAGAATAAATACTTGTTTGTTGAGTTGTGAGGATAAAATGAGTTAATTTAAGTAAGACATTTAGAACAGTGTCTGACATGTAGTTAATGCTACACATAAGGATTTGCTATTGTTACCATATTATGTCCATTCTAAGACATATGTTTGCTGTTTTAAAGTTTCTGCAGTTGGGATTTAACTTAACAACTGGTGGTGATTACGTTGGGTGGTGGTTTCTGTTTGTTGTTGTTGTTCTTTCCTTTGTGGCCCATAACATAATGGTGTGTTTTACAATTGGTGGTCTATCTTAGACTGCATAAAATACAGTATGAGGGCATCTATTTTTTTTAATACAGAAGTGAGATCATACAATGCATACTGTTTTACACCTTTAAAAAATTTTAGGCCAGGTGCGGTGGCTCACACCTATAATCCCAGCACTTTGGGAGGCCGAGGCAGGCGGATCACCTGAGGTCAGGAGTTCAAGACCAGCCTGGCCAACTTGGTGAAACCCCATCTCTACTAAGAATACAAAAGTTAGCTCAGTGTGTTGGTGTGTGCCTGTAATCCCAGCTACTTGGGAAGCTGAGGCAGGAGAATTGTGAATTGCTTGAACCTGGGAGGTGGAGGTTGCGGTGAGCCCTGAGATTGTGCCACTGTACTCCAGCCTTGGTGACAGAGCGAGACTCTGTCTGAAAAAAAAAAAGCCTTTTTCAAGGACATATTTTCCTTTCTTTCCTTTTCTTTTTTTCAGATGGTGCCTTGGGGTGCAGTGGCGTGATACTGGCTTGCTGCAACCTCCGCCTCCCGGGTTCCAATGATTCTCCTGCCTCGGCCTTCTGAGTAGCTGGGATTATAGGCATGGGCCAATATGCCCAGCTAAGTTTTTTGTATTTTTAGTAGAGATGGGGTTTCACCATGTTGGCCATGCTGGCCTCCAACTCCTGACCTCAGGTGATCCACCCATCTCGGCCTCCCAAAGTGCTGGGATTACAGGTGTGATCCACCGTGCCTGGCCACAAGGACATATTTTCAATGTCCTACAGATTTATTTAATTTTGTATAGTGGATGAATAGTATAGTGTTATATGGATGAACTGTCATTTGTTTACTGTTCATCTACTAGGACTCTTTATTGTTTAATTTTTGCTCTTGCGGAAGATTTTAGTAAGTGGAACCTGGGGACGCGGGATAACTTAGGATAACCTGAGTGGAGATTGAGAGAAAAGTGCAAGTTGTATTTGGGGCTGTTTCTGTTTGACTAGAAAAGGAGGTTTCGAACAGATTATAAACTGTATTGAGTACTAGGTTAAGAGCTTTAGATTTTGTTTTAAGGTTTTGTGGAGCCATTCAACATTGAAGAGTAATTGGCAAAAAGATTTTCATTTTATTTATAACTCTGTCCATATAGTATAGATGAATGGATTGATATCAACTTAAAATGGTTGTGTTTAACATTTTTATCAATGATGAAGATGTACAAAGTTTGTTTTCTCATTAAGTTTTCATTTGTACTTATGAATTGAGAAATAGGTTGGATTATAAAATTATCATCTCAAATTATCTTAACAGGGTGCCAAGATGCGTTGAATCTAAATTGTTGACAATTTCTGTAGATAAATGGAAGATTTTGCCTTTCATTTAAAAGAATTTTTTAAAAATTCCATGAGGATAGTTTGATTTTGATTTGGTCAGCAGTACATTTGGAAAAGGTGTATGGTTTTAATGAAGAATTAGTTGTATCGGTGGAAATACCTCATGTGGAGCAAGTTCTTATCTAGTTTGCTCTGTTTAGACTTTATTTGCAGTTTATAGTGCCACGCTGAAAAAAATTGGGGTGAGTTTAGGAAGGAGCAAACAGGGTGGCAGAGGAACTTAAAGCTGTTATGTTTCATGAGAAATTAGGGTACAAGGAAGGAAGGTCATGACAATTGTCTCTAAAGTAGTCCAGATTGATCAGTATGACTCGAAATATGATCCAGTATAGTACTGTTTTTATCTTTCCAGCACCAATTCCAGCGATCTCCAACTTTTTTCTTCATTTCCTGTGTTCTTTGAGTATATAAATTAAGAAAAAAAAATTTTAATTTTAAAATTTTGAGACAGAGTCTCTCTCTAGTTGCCCAGGCTGGAGTGCAGTGGCACAATCCCGCCTCACTCCAGCTTTGACCTCCCGGGCTCGGGTGACTCTCCCATCTCAGCCTCTCAAGTATCTGGGACTACAGGCACATGCCACCATGCCTGGCTAATTTTTTTTTTTTTTTTTTTTTTAACTAGAGATGGGATTTCACCATGTTGCCCAGGCTGGTCTTGAACTCTTGGACTCAGGCAGTCTGCCTGCCTCAGCCTCCCAAAGTGCTGGGATTACAGGCGTGAGCCACTGTGCCTGGCCGAGTACCTAACTTTTAGGTATATACTATGCTGATATCTTTGAAGGGTAATCAGGGATGTGAAGATATTTGAGAAGGTAGATACAGGTTATAAATAGTGCTAGAAGGAAGCAATGGATAAATTTCAACTCAAATTCTAGTTTTTGTTTTTTTCTGTTCATAATTTTGTGTAAACTTAGTGATTAAATTGCCTTTAAAAATTGTTTTCAAGACTGGGCACAATGGCTCATGCCTGTAACCCCTGTGCTTTGAGAGGCTGAGGTGGGAGGACCAGTTAAGCCCAGGAGTTCGAGACCAGCCTGGGTAGGCAACATAGGGAGACCCTGTCTCTATAAAATACTAAAAAAAATCCGAGTGTGGTGATGCAAGCCTGTAGTTCCAGCTACTGGAGAGGCTGAGGTGGGAGGATGGCATGAGGCCAGGAGGTTGAGACTGCAGTGAGCTGTGATTGTGCTATTGCACTGCACCCTGTGTGACAAAGCAAGACAGTGTCTCAGAAAAAAACCAAAAACCAAAAAACTGTTTTCAGAACACACATCCAATCTTTTGAATTTTTATTACGTTAAATTGGTATTAATAGTCACACATTATTCTTACTGGACTGAAAATATCATGTAATGCATGTTGAAATGTGAGTATTACCATAAAAATCAGAGTTAGGGCTCTGGACTCTTTTAACAGATGAGGAAACAAGTTCCCATAATGTATAGTTAGTGGCCAGGGCCCAAATTCTTTCTTATTTTTTAAAGAGATAGGGTCTCTCTATGTTGCCCAGGATGGCCTCTAACTCCTGGGCTCAAGTGATCTTCCTGCCTCAGCCTCCTGCATAGCTGGGACTACAAGCATGCACACCATGCCTAGCTTCTTTCTTTTATTTTCATCCCGCATTTTGAAAATATTTTTACAATTTAGTTAATATTCTTATATGAGATTTGCTGAGGGATTTTTTTATTCCCTTCAAGAGGAAGGGGCACTTTTATAGGCTATTGCTATTGTGGACCGGACTATTAAAATGATTACTTTAAAGACTTTTTCTGTTGCTACTTATTATCCCACAAAATATTATTTTTATTTTACAATCTAAGATGTGACCAGATTCAGTTATTTACTTGCGAAAAACTGAGCATGGATTTTGGTATAGTAAATACTGAGTTTTAAAAGTTCACTCTGGCTACAAATAAATGATTGTTTTTTAACAGATCAAGAAGTTGGTGTATGTTTACCTGGTTCGATATGCTGAAGAACAGCAGGATCTTGCACTCCTGTCCATAAGCACTTTTCAGCGAGCTCTGAAGGTAAATAATGGAGTGGGTAGGCAAATAGCTACAAGGTTTCTGCAGAGTTGAAAGTGTGTCATTTAAAGAAGTGGAGCAATAATCCACTAAATAGCACAGTAGTGTCTTGAAAGAGTTAAAGGCCTCCTATAGTGCCTACTCAATACACTTAGAAAATAATTTATACAACCAACTGAAACCTTGCTGTATATGTTGCAGCTTCTATATGTTTGTTTATATTCAATATAATTATTTTCATGCTTCAAAGAGCTGTTTATCATTATACTAGTTGTTGAAAGTGTGCAAAGGGGGTTATGAGACATTTTTAAACATGAAATTGATGACCTGCAGCATTTTATTAAGTCTAAAAACCCAGCATATTTAGTAATAAATGACCAACTAGAATTATAACTATTACTTGTATTTAAAACATTATTAAAGAAGTAAACATTTATTTATTTCTGTCTTTTTTTCCCCTTCCCATATACTAGTTGTTCATTTTAAATTAAGTAGCTTTCTTTTGCTATTGTTCTATTACACCCTTTAAGCATCTATTAACTGCATCTTAAAGATGTCTTTGAAATATTGTAAAGTTGAAAATTTGGTGAATATTTTTGCACTGTTTTTAGGACCCAAACCAACTAATTCGTGCAAGTGCTTTGAGAGTTCTGTCAAGTATTAGAGTGCCAATTATTGTACCTATCATGATGCTTGCTATTAAGGAAGCTTCTGCTGACTTATCACCATATGTTAGGAAGAATGCAGCCCATGCAATACAAAAATTATACAGGTAAGTGCATTGTTAACAATATACGAAAGATCTCTAATGTTGTAGACCACAGAGGCTTATTTTAGTAGCTCTTTTAGCTAGTCTGTTCTTATACTAAGTAAATCCAGTGACCGTATGATGGTATTTTCCCGGCTGCAAACGTTCCTTACACATCTTTAATTTTGTTTTGGCTGTAGAGATCCTATGCAGGTTTTTATTTGTGAGGCTGTTAGAGCCTGTGATAATTTATAGATTTTACAACTTAAGAACAATCAGAATTTGAATTCTCATCTGTATAGTCTATCTCATGTACACATATGTTTGTATTATTAGAAAATTGAGATTTTGTTTTTCCTGTTTACAGTAGAATCTTAAGTGTGTGTTCCTCTCAACTCACTTATATTTGTTTTCCCTTCTATCGTTGTTCCTGCTGCTCCCTTCCTTGTCTAATTCTTTTCAGAGCTATTTTATTAAGTAATTTTAAAAAGTGTAGTGATTTGAAATATAGTGCTATACCATATCTGTGTGATATTTTAGAAATGTTATGCAATATTGTACAATGCCCTGATCTCTGTGGAAAGTTTACTGTCCAAATAGAATTATCTACAACAATTTGGTATTATTTTCAGCTATCATTTATTCCTCAAGCTTTTTGAGACTCTCTTCTGTTTCTGATGTTGTATTCACAGTATCATGCTAGGTGTATTTAGATGTATGAAAACAGTAGAGGATGTGGCACTTAATTATGAATAGCATATCATTATTTGAGGAAGAAAATCAAAGACATGCCATAATTAAAGGCAGTCTATAACTGAATAAGATATTAGCACTTGATATGTATGTATATACAAAGGTACACTAGCAATGTCTTTGATAGGACAGGGACCTATCATATTTTGTTACCAGAAAGTAAAGATGTAATGAGATGGGTTTGGTAGTGAAATACTGCTTTGAGAAGGAAGACTTAAGCTGAAATTTGAAAGAATTAAAAAGTTTGTCTAGATAATTATAATGCTTAATAATAAATGTATGTTTGTAAAAAGTGAAAACTTTTTTTCCTGTGTTAACTGTCAGACAAAGTTTTATCATGCTTCTCACTCACCTTTTCTCCTTATAAACTTATGGGATAAGATGCATGCTCACTGTAATGATTTAAAAGTCCTATCACTGGGCTCCAGTATATTTCAGCCTCAACGCTTGCCTCTCCTTGCCTTGAGCTTATAGTCTGTTGGTATTATATCTCAAATGTTTTAATCTTATTACTACCTCTTATTTTTCTTAGTTTTAGTTGGCAAATTTTATAATGCATGTCTCTATCAGTGAACTAGTATGATATAAAATTCTTATTTGGAAATTCTCCATGTTTGTTTTTGGCAAGTATGTATCCATAGTAAAATAATGACTGCTGTCTTGTTATTTTTTTCCTCCCATTTGAAAAAAGAGTTTGTGGTTTATCTACTTACAGTTACTTTCTTGAAAGTTTCCAACTCTTTTAGAAGTGAACTTATTCTTTCAATACTTTCTTAACTAAACCATTGATATCTGGTGTAGTTCATATGAACAATATTAGAGGGAAAGATTAGGACACATTCATGAGAAAAACCATCCCATTTTACGTTGTTTGTTTTTTCTTTATTTCTAACTTATAATAATTCTTGCTCTCCTTTCCCTCTTTAAAAGTTTCTCAACATCCTTGAATTGGTGAGCTTATTTAAAGCTAGAATTAAAGGGAAAAAATTAATGTAAAGTTCTTTTTATATTTTAGCCTTGATCCAGAGCAGAAGTAAATGTTAATTGAAGAAACTTCTGAAAGATAAAAGCACAGTAAGTAATGTCTTTTTATGTCTTGAAGTAAAATGTGCTTTATTTACGTAGTATCATTTACCATTATATATTTTATATAGTTATATTTATTGATTTCAAAATGGTATAAATATTAATGGCACACAGGCCTATTTTGAAGAACAAAATTTTCATGTAATGAGAAAGATTGCATTTGGAGTTTTAGATCATTAAGTGTTTCTTCATCAGAATCCGAAAAAAGGCAAGTTGGAAAAAAAATAATTTTCTTTAACCTGTGGCTAAGTGGTTAACGTGGTAAGATCAAGGAATAGAGGTGACTCATGGGGGATGTGAGTTACTAGTGTATTAGTATCTTAGATGGGGCTTTTGTACCCACTTTTTATGTTTTGAAACTACTGAGGAAAAGGATTCCAAGTCATCTTAGGATGCTATCATCAGGGAGTGTGTGCTATCTATGCATAGCAGCTATCTAATATAGTAGGCACTAGCCCCATGTAGCTGTAGCTGTTGGTTTATGGCTTAGCATTTGATCTATCCTGGATGTTCAATAAACATTTGATTAGAATGTGTATTCTGCTGTTGTTGAGTGGAGTGTTCTATAGATATCTGTTTTATCAGACATCTGTTTTTTAGTGTTGTTCAAATATTCTACTTTGCTGATCTTATGCCTACTTGTTCTATTCATTATTGAAAATAGGGTATTGAAGTCTCTTTAATTCTGTCAGTGTTTCCTTCATCTATTTAGGAGCTTGGATGTTTGGTGCATATATGTTTATAATTTTTTTAATCTTCCTTTTGTCATTGTAAAATGTTCCTCTTTATCTCTAGTAACAGTTTTTGTTTTAATGTCTGTTTTGCCTGCTATTCTAGCTTTTTTATGGTTGCTGTTTCCATTATATATCTTTTTCCATCCTTTTACTTTCAGCCTGTTTATATTTTTGCATCTAATGTATGTCTCCATAGACAGTGCGTAGTTGGCTCTTGTCTTTTTATCTAATCTGCCAATGTGTGCCTGTAACTGGAATGTTTAATCCATTCACACTTAATGTTGTTATTAATATAGTTGAATTTGAAGCTGTCATTTTACTTGCTTTTATATGTTTCGTGCCTTTTTGTTCCTCATTTCTCCTTTACAGCTTTTTCTTAGATTAAGTGAATATGTTCTAGTGAACATTTTAATTCTTTTCATGATTTTTTTCACTATATATTTTTGAAACTATTGTCTTATACTTGGAGATTATACTTCTAGTTTCTTTCCTAGACCATTTAGTAAATATCTGTTAGTTTGTAGTATACCAGAAATCATTATTGCATTTCTTCTGTGCATAGTTGGTATAACGTAGGAGGTAACCAAATATAGATTGATTATAAATGAAAACAGAGAAAAGCAATTTGATTCCTTTTTGTCTTCTGTATGACAGGCATGCTATCTGCTGGATATGAAGTCAATATTATTAATATTATGGTTAACTTAATTTTAATAATTTAAAAAAATACTTAGTTTTTTTCTATTATAAGTGCAAGAGATTGACTAAGTACCATGGAGAACAGTAAGATTTACAAGAAGCAGATCTCTCATTTTAATGAGGTTTACCATCATTTCTGCTACATTATAGACTACGAGAAATTCATTGGGTGGCCTGGGAATGAAGTCTGTCTGTATAATATGTGCATGTCTTCCCAGACAGGATACAGCATATCATAGGTAAAAACAGTGGCGTTTGAATCAGGTAGAACTGGCTTAATGTCTGAGCATCTGCCATATAGTATATGTACCAATTCTTTATGAGTTTTAGTCTCCAGATTTCTAGGGTTTATAATATCTCATTTATAAATTTGCTGTTTGTGTTGAAAGAAAGAACTATTGTACATAAAACCCTCAGCACAGTTCCTAACACCAACCACATAGGATGTTGTTAAAAATTCCAAATAAGAAATAATTACTCAAAAAGGAATGTAAAGAATACAGTATCTGTGTAAAATTGGAATGTCTCTTTCCAAAATACACTAGAAAGAAAAAAATATTGAATACTTGTTCATCGCAAGTATTAATATTTGTTGAATGACTGTTGAATTAATTTGTTACATTCTTGGTAACAGTAATTAAGTGTGTAGTATTGTTTTTAACGTCTCCCCACCCCATGCAGTGGTTTCATGCTCAGTGTTCATAGGTAGATTCTTTGGGGCTTTGGTGGCCTACCCTTTGTGAGGCACTCATTTTCCTAAAGTGTAATGTACTATATGTTTATTTTTTAAAAAATTAATACATATTTCTTTTCTGTCTATAGTAAAAAAACAAAGTTTTTACTGACACCTGTAATTCTGGTGGTATAGCACAGAATTCCTTCTAGTCTCTTTCCTTTTTATATTTGTAACTTCCTATTCAACTTTAAGAAATGTGGCTCTGACCAGGCACCGTGGTTCTTGCCTGTAATCCTGGCACTTTGGGAGGCCAAGGTGGATGGATTCCTTGAGCCCAGGAGTTCGAGACCATCCTGGGCAACATGGTGAAACCCTGTCTCTACAAAAAAAAAAAAAAAAAAAAAGAAGAAAACAAAAAAGAAAAACAAGAACCGCGACTTTTATTTCCACAATCTATTTACATTTTTGCTGAGTCCCAGAATGCAGAGAAAGTATTGCTTCAGAATTGCTAGTACTGTACCTCTGTGGGGTATACAGTAGCATGGGACCTAATAATTAGAGTTAACGATTTGTTTAGAGTTGTTTTTGTCTTTAGTCTTTTTTTTTTAATGCTATGGTAAATCAAAATTGCTTCAATTATTTATATCTTTGAACTCGTTATGTTGGTATTTAAGAAAGCTATTGCTTTTTTTTGAATGATAAATTTTATATTCTTTTTTACTGAATTCTTCTATTGTTTGAGGTAATTTCCTCATTCATCCTCCTTGGGGTTTTTTTTTTTTTTTTTTGCATGACAAAGGGTCTTTGCTTTTAAATGATTATTAATACACCAAGTAGTAACATGTAACAAGTTCTTGAATTCTGTTCTCTTTGATTCAGTAACTAAAAGTGGTCCAAACAATTAATATTATGGTTAACTTCATTGTTCTAACCACTAGCAGGAATGGACTACCAGATGTTGCAGAAGAAGGCCAAGACTTCACCTCTCTTCTGCCTAAACTACTTCTGGATGGTTCTCTTCTCCTCGGTCTCCTCTACTTTAGTGCTGCAGCTGCCTTGGGATCCCAGGGCAGCAGCCTCCTTGGCCTTGAACTCTTTCTCCCTTTGCAGGCAATATTGTTCAGTTTCACCTCGAGCTGCTGCTTTGGTCTGCTTCTGCCTCCGGTTCTTTCACTGCAGGTCTCAGACACCCTTTTCAGCAACCTGCAGCAGCTGCTGGATCCCCTGAGACTGACTGGCCATGACAGCGCCAACTCTGAGGCAGAAGCAAGCAGCTGAAATCTCTTCTTCTTCTTCTTTTTTTTTTTTTTATTAGAGAATGAATCAGATCTGCAAATAGAGATGTTTTACTTCCTCTTTTTCAGTTCCTAGAACTCTAATTTCTCTTGTCTAATTATATTGTTTAGTGCCATCACTGCAGTTGTATTCAATAGTAGTGGAGATGGTGGGCATTCTTGCCTTGTTTCAGTCTAAAGGAAATGCTTACATTGTGTTTGCATTAAGAAAGATGCATGGCCCTGAAGATTTTATCTTTGAAATATAGTACTTTTGCAAGGTGCTTCAGGATTTCTTGATGTGGGTCAATTGTTTTGCCTTGGTACTCATTGAGTCCTTTTAGAATGTAGATTCAGAATTTATATTATCTCTAGCAAAGTGGTTTTTTTTTTTTTTTTAAAGATTATAATTTTAAATATTAACTCTGTTATTTTTTTTCTTCTTCAGGGATTCCTATTTTATGCACATTGGATCTTCTTTGCCTGTTTTACACTCCAACCATTGTGTCTCTAAACATCTTCTTTCTTTATCTCATTTTTATTTTTTTGGTTCTTTTCTACCTTTAATACCCCTTTTTAAATTTTCATTCAGTAATTTTATTCGAGTGACACCTTACAATTTAGTCTTCATGCCTGATTATTTTTGCCCTCTTGATTTCTTTCCTGGTGTCACTCAATCCTGAGTTCTTTTGTTAATTTATGATAACTTTAAAAAATTTATAATTTATATTTATATTTCCTATTTTCAAACGCTTCTTTTGAGGGCATTTAATTCATTTTGAAGTATTGTGTTGTTTCCTTTTGTTTCATCATTTATATTTCTTTGTCAGTAATTTTAACCAGTTGAATTGTTTTGATTTTCATTTTCTGTTTTTAGTACTTACAGATTACTTGCATCTTTTTATTTCTTTGGACAGGATTGGTGATTTGATTTTTGGGGTAGCTTGCAAGATTCCTAGTACAAGAGTACCTTCTCTGTTAGAATTGCAAAGTATGTTTTCTTTGTAGATGGCCTTTTGGTGGGAGGATATGCATGCATAGGACCAGTATATGTTCCCAGACTATTTTGAGATATATTTTGTAGCAGCCTAAATTTTTCTCTCTTCTTTTCTTTTCTTTTTTAGGCAGGGTCTTACTCTGTCACTCAGGGCTGGAGTGCAGTGGTGTGATCATGGCTCACTGCAGCCTCGACCTCCCCAGCACAAGCAATCCTCCTGTCCCAGCCTCCTGAGTAAATGGGACTATAGACATGCACCACCATGCCCAGCTAATTAAAAAAATTTTTTTGTAAAGATAGGGTCCCATTGTGTTGCCCAGGCTGGTCATGAACTCCTGGGCTCAAGTGATCTCACTTTGGTCATGCAAAGTGTTGGGATTACAGGCATGAGCCTCTGCACCCAGCCCCTCTTATTTCTTTTTTCCTGTTATTTCACAGTTTCCAAAGGACTACTCTCCCCTTACTTTTTTTTTTTAAGCTAATTTTCTCCGTGAAACTTTCCCTTTCTACACAACCTCATTGAGTCCTCCTCTCTTTCAAGTCTTTTCGTTATAGTCTGCTCTGATCTACCAAGAATCTTTTCCAGTATTTTCACACTTAGGGTGTTCTTTCTCTTTCTGTTGTTGATTTTCGTTTACTTTTAGGCCCACCATTAACTTCTGCTTGCTTTGTTCTAGGCATTTTTTTTCTGTACTGTTGTAGGTCTTTGAGAAGTTTTGTGATACAAGCATGAAAATAGTTATCTGGAATTTAGGGTTTATATTTCTACTTATATATAATTTGAAGTTTAAAGATTCTCTGTTTTGAAGTTAGTCTTAAAGCATAGGTTTTGGTCCTTTGTTTTTTATTTTTGGATTTGGGTTGGGAGAGTCAGACATACTTAGGCACCATTAACTTGTCTACCCAGTATTTAAATTAGCTGTATTTTAAGAATGTTTTCTGATAATTTTTTCTTTTGTGCGATTATAATCCATTGTAGAAAGGTTAAAAATATTCTGCACAGATATTTGTGGATCATATCTTAATTATTACCTTTTTTTGGACACATGTAATTCTTTATTGGAGGAAGACAGGTACATTTTTCCCCTGCCCCCCACCACCAAATTTTTAGTGTCAGCATTGGCATTTAAAATCAATAGAGGATCAAAATCACTTTCATTTTAAAAATCTCCCAATTAAATGTACCAGGTCTAATTTATTTCCACATTTTGAAAAGGAATTTATTTGTTGCCAGCAGCAGTTTTTTGGGATCATTATTACGATGATGACATTGGTGTTGCTGCTGATACATATACATTTGAAAGATGTTGATCTATTAAACTTTCTTCATTTAACCTCTGTTGATTTTGAGGCATACCATCTGTTGCTTCTTTTAGGCTAGAGGATATTTTCTTTCAATTGAGATCTCAAAGAAAATTAGTTCCATAATTCTAATTTTAAGGAAAGGTGGAATTATAAACATATTAAAATACAATAGAATGGCTTTTCTCTTTTACTAAAACCAGTATGTGTCATATGAATAGTTTTCCTAAAATAGAACATTTTAGTGTAATTTAGGTAAAAGATATTACAGAAACCTTACAACTGTAGTCAGTGGACTTAAAAGGGGGCATCTAATCTATATTCTGTCATCTCCAATCAACTGTTACCATTTTTCTTTATATAGTTTTTTATTGTTTATTCTTAAATTTTATACCATTTTCATCTACCTTCTCAACATGTCTTAAACACTTTCCTACTTTACTACAAGACTTTTCTAATGTTCACATATGAATTCATTTTTAAAATTAATAACACTTTCTCTTGTTTTTCTTTAAAATGTAGCAATCCATATTTGTTGACATTATTTTCGTCATTACTTCAGAAGCAGAGTGGTATTTATTTCCTTTTCCTTCCAAGTTAATCCTAAAGAAATCCTTTTGATAGCATTTAACCTTCTAATAGAAAACAGTTTCTTAGGAAAACAAATTAGGTCAGTGCCTGCTGAAACACTGATTTATTTATATATTTTGAGGACATAAAATTTCTTCTTTTAATTTTGCTCCAAAATTATGTTTAATGAATAGATTGGTAGTTTATAGCTAAACTGTAGGGGTAAGACACAATTTTATAAGTTATTGATTTAATGTTCATAAAAGCCCCACTGTTATGTGCAAAAAACACACCCCTGAGTTTGTGCAGATGTTTTATTGTGATAGATCTATTATCCAGCTATTAGAAGATAAATGACTGATCTTTCCCATTTTCCATGCCTCAAGAAAATTGAAATAAGAAGGGGAATATCATCTGGGCTGTATGATTAGGGAAGGTTGGATAGCCATTAATTTAAGGGAAGAAAATCTTGGCAGCATTGGCCAACTTATACCATATTATCAATCAAACCTTGATGCACTTCTTGTGATGACCCAGCACTCTCAGGTTTTTGCAATGTTAATTAGAATTCATGACAAAATAGATGCAAGGAAACGTTTTGTACCCTTCATAATTTTATAGAAAATTTATTGTTATTAGAGGAACCATTTGCTTAGTGTGATTTTTTTCATTACCAGCTTGTCAACTAGCATAGATAATCTAGAGAAAATATGAACTCCATAGATGGGGTGTCACTTTTGTTGATGGTTCATGTAGTTTACCTTGGAGCACAGCTAATGGCTGAAGTTCATAGCAACAGCACAGAAAAACGTGGCAACCAAGGGAAGATAAATGAACCATGTTTATTGCTTTAATATAAAAAATACATAAATGGAAAACTGCATTTGAATTTGATGAGCTCATTGCTAGTTTTGTTGGAGTGATTTATTTTTCCCCTTATATGAAAAGCTACTATTGACACAGTGAGATGGAAATTAACTGTCTGTTTTTTGGAAACCAATATTTTTGGTTTTAAAATCTGAGTAGATCATTTAATTTTAATTCTGAATGTTTTATAGAATATTGAACATTTAATAAACCAGAATTATTAATTTTCCTTGTATTGTTTAGCCCAGGGTCAGATTGTTAAAAATATATGATTAAGTATCTAAAATGGTCAGTTTTATTTTGTAAAGGTACTCTCTTTATATGCTTTTTAATTATTTTGATGTTTTCTTAAACTTTATTTGTATCTGTTTAATTAATGATATTTGTTAGTACCTTAGAAGGTCTTAGTACGTTAGAATTATTGTGTACATGTAGCTCTTGGTTTAATGAATTTAATATTGTGTGGTAGCTGATTTTCCATTTAATTTTCCATTAATTTTCCATTTAATTAGTGTCAAAACACATTTGGAAGAAAGTAATTGCTAAGACAGAATAACTTGATTTTACATAGTATTTTAAAAAGTGAAACTGAATTACCTGTTCAGTTTAATGGATCATTTTATCCTAGATACTATCCTTTATTTTTGCACTTTAATACCTTTTACCAATTGATCTTGATATTAATATAAGGTTGGTAATGCATAGGGATGTTTATATGTCACAGTGAGTTATTCTAGAGTTTAATGTCATAAACTTAGTTGTTGTATGATATTTTAAAATGATGCTAATTGTCACTTTATAGAAATGTAATTATCACAAAATATAATTTCTAAAGAAATTATGTCTTTTGCAGAAGACATCAAAATGTGATTGAAAACATGAGCTTAACTTCCTTGCCATATGTATAACAAATAGAAAATTATATGTATAATACATTTTTATATAGTTCACACAGATAATCAATTCTGTGCTTTTTCGATTGAGGTGCATACATGCTGGGACCAGCAGGCACCAGTACATGGGTAGGGCTGGAGTCAATAAATGCAGCTTCACGTTTATACTGATTGGTAATTCATAAAATCCCCACAGGACTTGAAACTTGTTTAGCATAATAGCGAGTCTATATTCTGAGCTGTTTTCTTTCAATTGTATTGTTGGTTGCATATTAATAAACTAAATGTCAGCCAAGTAGAGGGACAAACACTCAAAATATGAATATCATTGTATCTAATATTTTCAAAAGTACCATTTCAGTAAGTTATATTTCCATTTAATTGCTTATTTTAAGTCACTGGGGAAATTTTAGACACTAGAATGAAGATCCCTAGTGTTCAGATAGAATATGGTATTAATTTGTTTTTCAAAACTATGTTATATTGTGGGCTAACTGCACATATATCATTTGTACATATATAGAAGTATTTGTGTAATATATATTCTGCTTAGTTTGTATCTTTAGAGTAAAGGAATCTTAATGTTACCACTTTGTAAAAGCATCACAGTTCAGAAACTAACATTATGATTCATTAATTGGTCTTGGAAAAGCCGCCTTTTGTTAGTAATATATTATTACAACTTATACACATTGTTAAAAAAGTGTTAAGAGCCCAGGTGATGCACATTGTTAAAAAAGTGTTAAGAGCCCAGGTGATGTTCTAAAATTTCAGCCAGTGTGTTTTCTTTGTAAATAAATTATACTGGGTAAATACTGGTGGATTAAGATGTATATGATTTGAAAGTGTTCTTCTGTTAAAAAACATTTATGAATTTCTCGTATACTTTTTAACGTAAGTTCACTGTAGAATGATTGTCGTTCTCATTTTGAACTGACACAGTGTGATCTTTGTTATTGTTTTGATTCTTTTCTGAATATTGTTATGAACAAAGTACTGAATTTTAGATTAGAATTTAGGTTAGCTTTAAACATGAAAATGTGCATAATTAATGTTTAATCCACATAGGAGCAATGTATTGAAATTTAACTTGGTGAAATAAAACATCAGAATTTACTTCTCTTCAGAATAGTATTAGTTTTCTAGACATATTATAACTATTAAAATTATTCTTTGAAGAATAGGCACCTTAAAGTTTGTTATTCAAACATGAACATTCATTTTAATTGAGTGACTGAATAATATTGATTGCCATTAAACTGATTACACTAATATAATGCCTGAGTAAGACCTTTGATGTAGGGGAGAAACATTTTTTAATAAGTTACTATTTCTTTCTTTTCTAGTTGGTAGCTGGCAGTGTTGTGATGGCTTTTGAAGAAGTATGCCCGGACAGAATAGATCTGATTCATAAGAATTACCGCAAGCTATGTAACTTACTAGTGGATGTTGAAGAGTGGGGGCAGGTTGTCATAATCCACATGCTAACTCGATATGCTCGGACACAGTTTGTCAGCCCTTGGAAAGAGGTAAGTGTTGAACAGTCTGCCACTTTCAAATATACTAAGAGAATGGATGAGCTTTTTAAAACTTGTGCAAAAAATTAGGAGTAGTAAACTAGAGAAATCTGCATATTTAAGGAAGACTCATTGGTCTCTTGTTCTTTTACTAAAGCAGGCAACCAATATCAATGCAAGAATAACTGTCCATTGTTCTGGCACTGATTGATACATATATTTAGTTGTGTAAGTATATACACTTTTAGTTTGATACTGGCAAGAGGCCCTTGTTAGGAGGACCAGCATGACACTGTGTTTACAGTGACATTGTCAAACCATGGATTTTTTGGTTACTAGTTACTTTCACATCTTTGAGCCCCAGCTATTCCAGGTACTCATTTGTAAAAAAAGTAGGTGATGTGATTCTATAGCATGTGAATTTATACCTAAAGTAATTCATTTCTTGCCTTTATAGATAAATATTGTTGAACTTTTAAACTACTTTTTCCTAGTTTTGTATTTATAAAACATTTGTGTTCTTCTCTTCACTTTGGCTGGTAGCATTTAGTAGAATTAATAATTTAAGTGAAGCTATTTGTTTTCTTTGTGCAGATTAACATTAGAAGTATGCCTTATTCTTTTCATCATATTGACAATTTAGAAAATTTTATCATATAGCTTGGAATTAAGATCCTTAGGATGTATACATTTAAGATTGAAGGTAATTTTAAACCAGTTTAAAGAAATCCTTAAACGTTATAAGAGTAGCACATTCATTCTAATCTTTTGATGTCTTATCTTTTTAAAATACAGTATTACAGATTTTAGAAACCAATTTGTGTAAAAAAGCAAAAAGATTTTAAAAAGCGCCTGTTATATCAGAGTGTTCTGTATACATACTTATGATAGGCCTTGCGTGCTCAGTACATCTTGCTTTTGTTAATTAGAAAAATGTAAATAACATGGAAAAATGTGTATGATACATGCTTTCAATGACACATCAAGCTTGCAAATTATTATAAAATCTTGATCAATATTTTCTATATTGATTTAGTATTAGCATTAAAAACTATTTAGAAATGTTAATACTTCTTTATCCTAAGAGAGTAATACTGATTTTCATCTCACTTTTAATATTAACAAAATGATTATGTTATCTGTCTTAAAAATTGAAGTATGTTTTGAATTATTAATATATAAAAGTCTTATGTTACATAATGCTCTTAAAGTGATGAAATTTCACTATCCTTGTGAACTTTAATTTTATAAAGTTAATTTTATTTATCATTGAGCAAAGTACATTTTTGATGGTACTTTTGCTAGAATAAGGAACATCTCTATGATGAAAATGTCCAGGCCCTTTTATGGTAACTTTGATGAGAGATTTTTGTTGCCAAACAGCTAATTTGTTTGATTTCAGCCAATTCCTTTCAAAACTTCTGCTCAGATTTTTTTTTCTATTGTATAAAGTTATAGGCAATTTTGCCTTAGCTAATCACTGTCACCATTTAAATTTTTAAATTTTACTTTCCTATCATTTTCAGTAGCTATATGCAAATGATCCTTTGCTTGTAATTATATAGAAACTGGAGTTAAAATATATAGTTTACTTACCATACTTGCTAAAATATGTAATGCATAGTAAAATCTCTGCTTTTATATGTTTGTCTATTTGTTTGTTTTTCTGTTCCTTGAATTTTATCTTATTTTAGATAAAATTTACTTTTAAAGCCATTGCAAAGGAAAGTTAAGTTCTCTACCATCATATACATTTATTTTTTAACAGATAATTTGAAAAACTGGCACTATATTCATTCTTGGTGTTTTCACATGTTAACTCCACGAACATGAATTAGAACAAATATGAGGTGAAGTCTGGTCATTGTCCCTGGCATACTGGAATGGGCTAAGTCATTTCTTTTCTTTGCCACTTACTTGCAATCCAACCTTGGAGTTATTCTAAATGCTGTGCTTATTAGACTAATTTAGTGGTTTTCCAGTGTGCACATCAGCCCTCAGGATGTGCTAGCACTGCCACAGGAACAAGCAAAGCAGGGGCAGCGGTGCTCTAGACTGTGCAGCTTTTTGGGCTTCTGCTAGCTACTGTTTCAAACACAGAAGCCTTTTTTGCCTTCCTTTCTTATGCAGCTTTGAATTTGATTTCCTTTGAGAAAGATCCATTTGCTTAAAAGAAAGAAAGAAAACCACTTAAATAAAAGATTTGTAAGTTTAGCTAACTCGAATCTTCTTCTTGTTTATTTTAATTATCGAAGCAATTCAAGTACATGTTCCCTACTCATAACCTCTTGGTTGACCCCTTAGAGGCAATTATTGGTAACTGTTTAATTTCAGTTATTCTGGTGGTTATCAGTTTCACTTTGGATAAAATATTTCGCTTTATTTATTAACTTAAGTTCGTATCAGTTGACCTCAATTCATGGAAAAATTATTCATTGATTGTTTAAGTTCTGTTTGAGGGTCTTGTTTAGCCCAGAATAATCAGTATAACAGGCTTTTGTCTGCATACGTACATATGTTCAGTTCAGAAGCAGTGTGAAAGATTTGAAAGGCTCAGCCCTTATTGCAGTATTAGATTCAAGAATTGTACAGTATATTAGACTCTTGTTATAAATACATTATATAAAATTAAGGTTCAAATGAGTGGTCAACATTAGGACCATATCTGTGCTCTCACTCTTCCAGTTTACCCATCTCAGCCTTCCTCTATGCTAATTATGATTTCGTTTTACTGAGAAACTTCGGAGTGAGCAGTCCAGCCATTTGTAGCCTTCAGTGCTTTCTGACCTAGGCTTGATGTTGCTTCCAACTTTTTAAGGACTACACATGGTAGTTTTAGCTTTAGAAGTTGGCAGACTAGGCCGGACATGGTGGCTCACGCCTGTAATCCCAGCACTTTGGGAGGCCGAGGCAGATGGATCACGAGGTCAGGAGATCGAGACCGTCCTGGCTAACATGTTGAAACCCTGTCTCTAATAAAAATATTAAAAAAATTAGTCAGGTGTGGTGGTGGGCACCTGTAGTCCCAGTTACTTGGGAGGCTGAGGCAGGAGAATGGCGTGAAACTGGGAGACGGAGCTTGCACTGAGCCGAGATCGCACCACTGCACTTCAACCTGGGTGTCTCAAAAAAAAAAGAAGTTGGCAGACTACATCTCAAAGCAGAGTTTGACCACAGCTAGAAGAAACTGAGAGGTATTTGACATTTATATTTGCTTGCTCTTTCTTATGTGATGTTGTAAAAGGAACACCATGTAGTAAAGAAAGGTTAAGATGATTATACAATAAAAAGACAAGCTGAAACAGTACTCTAGCAGAGTCATTCCTGAGAGGTTACCTCTCTTTTTTATCCTTTTACCATCAACATTTGAATGTGTTGTTTCATGTAATCATCCAAGTAGAAACGTCTTCATTCTAGCCCTCCATTCCCTTTTACCTGCAGGCAGAAGTCACTTACATAAATGCCATGTGAGCACCATTTATTGATGAATTAAGGGCCATTTTACCTTGAAGTAAAGAATTTGCCAGTAGGAAAAAGTGTCACTAAAATAATATATTGACATAAAAGTTAAATTTACAATAAAAAGCCTGCCTATAATACTGAATTTATTTAAATCCAGCAGTTTTCTCTCAGATACTAAGAGAAAATGTGAAAAACAATACTGTGATGCTTTATACTTAATGGCTTATTTTTGCTATACTCTTTCTTTTCTTTTCTTTTCTTTTCTTTTCTTTTCTTTTCTTTTCTTTTCTTTTCTTTTCTTTTCTTTTCTTTTCTTTTCTTTTCTTTCTTTTCTTTCTTTCTTTTTTTTTTGAAATAGAGTCTCTCTCTGCTGCCCAGGCTGGGGTGCAGTGGTGCGTTCTTGGCTCACTGCAACCTCTTGCCTCCCAGGTTCAAGCGATTCTTCTGCCTCAGCCTCCCAAGCAGGTGGAATTACAGACATGCGCCACCAGGTCCAACCAACTTTTGTATTTTTAGTAGAGATGGGGTTTCAGCATGTTGGTCAGGCTGTTGTTGAACTCCTGACCTCAAGTGATCCGCCCACCTCAGCCTCCCAGAGTGCTGGGATTACAGGTGTGAGCCACCATGCCTGGCCTGTAGTTTCTTACATAGTATTTCATTTGCCATAGGGCAATCAGAATTATTATACCCATTTTATATATGAAGAAATCGATATATACAGATTTTAGCAAGTCACCTAAGGCAATATTAATTATAAAAGGCGGAGCAGAAATATAAGCAGAATTATCTGATGCCCAGGCCAGCATTATTGCCTTTATATTTTATTACCCCGTGAGTTGTAAATTAAAATAATTTCTTAGTTACCTTAATAAGTTTTGTGTGTTTGTTTATTGTGTTCCAGTCAAAACCAACTTTGAGGCTCCCAATCCAGTGCTCAGACATGCAATTAGCTAACAACCATAATTAAATTTGCTTTCGAAGAGAAAAATCATGTTTCCTATAGAATTTTTACAAACATTTGTTTATGTTAATATACTTGAAGTGTGGCAAAATTGTTTTTTGTTGAGGAATCGAAAATTAGTAGATACACTTTTTGAGATGAGCTGATGTATATGCTTTTATCAGTAAGTTCTCAAATGAACACATCATATACAAACAAGCTTCTTCAGGGGAAGAAGAGATTTTTAATTTAGTTTATTTGCATCATTATAGATCAGTATTTAGGCTGTTTATATGTAAATGTATGATTTGAGGAACAATTAAGTGTTGACAAAGTAGATTGCAGTCATATCAATTGCAGTGCATTTTCCATAATTTTTCTAACTGACATCTTTGATGATAAATAGTGGATGCCAAGTCAAAGCCGATTATACAGTGCACTAGGAATTCATGGGGCTGTCAGGGAGAAGACCGATTGACTTTAAATTTACATATTAATGAGAAGATTTGTTAAGAGGGTGCTTGACTATAGAAAATAACAGCGTATTTATAGGGCACGACATTTTATAAATAAAGCTGATGCAGGAAAATGGAAATTAAACCTTTTAGGTTAATAAATTCAAGAGACTGCTAAAATGCACATTTGCATTTTTATTCTCTTAAATTTACCTTACTCTTTGCAGTCCATGTGGGTTATTTTTTATTCTAGGTCAAGTTTGTATCATTTTCAAGGATATAAAATTGCTTAAGTATTTTCTTTGTCATTCAACCCTATTATGGGAGACTTCTTGAAGCATACATCTAGACCTCAAGACTAAAGTTTCTTTTCTACAATTAATCGATTTAAAAAAATAAATATTGTAAAACACAGAGTAAATTTTAAGAGTGATTGAAAATAAAAACCAACATCCATTAGTGGCATCAATTGTAAACTGAAAGGAAACTCTGACACTGGGGCCTGCCAGGAATGTTTTTAATTTTATGAATCTAGCTTTTTACAACTGAACTTGCTCTGGGAGATGAGAGGTTTTCAAGAATTATCAAAATATTTTACTTCAGTGATTTGGAAGTTAAAACTCTAAATATTTACCATTATTTTTTAGGATATGAATCCGGGTTATGTAATTCTGGTGGCAATATTTATGCCAGTTTTAAATTTGGAGTAATTAATTTTGTCTCTCTCTGTGTATCTGTACATCAATTATAAAACCTTACATAAGTTTAACAAACTCCAAATTTAGAATTTTATTTGAAGTATTTTTAAGGTAAGTTCTTAAGTTTTTCAGAGGTAGCTATAAAATAACTTTTCAAAATGCAAAATTTATAAATGTAGTTTTTGATGAGCAATTTTCTGTAGGTACAAAGGTACTTCAGGGAAGTACTTCATGAACTCCACATCCAGATCCTGTCTTAACAGACCAGAGTGTTAAAGATTATTGAGTTTTAATTTTCTTTACTGGTTAATTTTCTTTGTTAAAACAAATTTTGTCTTGTGTCTTACCGGTGGAGTATTATTGGATCCACAATTCTGTGGAATTTATTAAAAAAACAAAATACTGAGAAGTTGTAGTAGAATATATTCTTTACAGTGCAATAAAGCAGTTTTTTGTGCACTGTTTTAGGCAACTGTTGACAAAGGGTTCGACATATAATTTAATGTGAAACTAAGGCCCATGATCTAATATTGAAATAATGTCTCCTCTCTTCCCATTGGTTATGAAGCATTTATTGTAAAGATTCCTTGTTCTTTTTGTTGTTCATAATTTATTCCTGTTGATTGGATTTTTTTTTAACTTACGAAGTTTTCTTTTTTAAAAAAGAAAACTTTAGATTTTACCCAAGTAACATATGCATGGTTTAAAAGAAAGAAAATGAATAGTACTACAAGGCTTATGAGAAACATTTTTCTGTGTGACCCTTCTCAATGCCTGAATTAGCTTCTTCAGTTCTTTTCCCTTCTGTGTGTGAGCTCAAAAGTATCTGAGCCAGGTCTCAATCAATTTAGAAAGTTTGTTTTGCCAAGGTTAGGGATGCACCTGTGCCATGTACAGCCTCAAATGGTCCTGATGACGTGTGCCCAAGGTTGCTACAGCTTGCTTTTATACATTTTAGTGAGACATAATACATCAGTCAATACCTGTAAGATGCACATTGGTTCAATCTGGAAAGGCAGGACAACTTGAAGATGGGGCTTCTAGGTCATAGATAGATTTAAAGATTTCTGATTAGCAATTAATTGAGAGTTAAGTTGTTATCTGAAGACCTGGAATCAATAGGACGGAAATGTCTGGGTTATAATAAGGGGATGTGGCGACTAAAGTTTTATCTTGCAGATGAAGCCTCCAGGTAGTGTGCTTCAGACAGAATAGATTATAAATGTTTCTTATCAGACGTAAGGTCTATGTTGATGTTAATGCTGGTTGGCTTTTCCTGAAATCCAAAAGGGAGGAGGGTATAATGAGGCATGTCTGATCCACCCTTCCTATCATGGTCTGAACTAGTTTTTCAGGTTAACTTTGGAATGCCCTTGGCTGTGAGAAGGGGTCCCTTCAGGTGATTGTGGGGCTTAGAATTTTATTTTTGGTGTGTGTATGTGTGTATTTACCTTTCTCCGTTTCTAGGTAATAGACATATTTTGCTCTTTCTTGATTTATCAATTTTAGGCATTATATTTTGACTTCCTATTATAGAAATGGAGAATTTGTCATTCTTCTGTTACCTTATGCTTCTGCTTACCTCTTTCATCTTTGGAATGTAATTATACTAGAATTTTTTCAATCCATGTGTGTTCATTTCCCTATGACTTATGACTATTATTCAGCTATTTAATAGCATTTTATCTCATGGAACTTTTGGTTCTTTTGGAATCAAAATTGCTTCATTTTAAATTTGCTTACTTTATCATGTCACTATACGAAGCATTCCAAGTTCTCCATTGGAATATTAAATATTCTCCAAATATTATTTTATGTGCATTTGTTTTATACTTCTTGTCTACCCAGTGTCAGTTCTGCCCCTCCCACTTATTTAAATAAGAGGATCCTGATTTTGTTCAGAGTAGTGATATGCCCTGTGAAAAATATCAACTATACTAAACTCCTTTACAGTCAGAAATGGCCATATGACCCACATCTGGAAATTGGAATTCTGGGGAAGCTATTGTTTTTCTGACAGACTTATTTGACATATATATATTTTACCCTTTGCCCTTTCTCATTATTCCTTCCGAGAATGCATGTGTGGTGATTAGAAGTGCAATAGTCATTTTACAAGCATAAGGATAAAGCTATACTCTGGGGGTGGGCAGAGCCGAAAAACAAAGTGTTTGGGCAACTTTTCATTTTATGGAGCTACCTAACTAGATATTTCTGTTATATATAGCTAAACACAGTTCTAACTAGTACAGTTGTCAAGTATATCAAGTATTTCAACAGCTTCGTTTTCTTCCCAGGGGACATCTTCCGGGAGTCTTCACCCTCTGTTCTAATGTGATTGCTTACTAGGCCTGCACAGTTCCAATCTGTTGTTCTAGAACTTAATTTCGTGTCTTTTCTGTGTTAAATCATGTTTCTTAGGCTTTCCTCCTCTCTGTCTCTCTTTCTTTTTCTCTCTCTGTCTCTGTCTCTCTTGTCTCTCTCTGCCTCTGTCTCTGTCTGTCTCTCTCCTCTCTTTTGGTTTTCCTGGCTTTGGAGCATATCCTCCAATGTTTTCTTAAGAATGGATAGATGGGAGATAAAATTTTGAGACTTTCAGTGTCACTCCCACACTTGATTGATATTTTACCTGGGCTCTTGGATTAGTATTCTCTTAGGCCTTGTGCAGTTGAAAATGTTTTATTGTTTCTTGCATATTTGATATCTTGCTGGATATGGTACTGTTGGGACACACCCTTTTCTTCTTCTGAGAACTCTGTAGACATTACTTAATTCTCTCCTGCAGTGAATGTTGCTGTGAAGAAATCTGTAGACAGCCAGAGATTTTTCTCCCTTGCAGGTGACTTGATTTTTTTCTCTGCATGCTAAAAAAACCTCTTTACAAAGTCTTTGAAAATTAATCAGATTACATCTCAATGTGAATTATTCCATGTGACCTCCAGGTTCACTTCTTTCTTTATTTTAGGGAATTTTCTTTTTGTAATTTTAAAAATTTGATGTTTACTTTTTTTTTTCTGCTTCATTTGTCAGTTATATACTTCAGGAATACCCATTATTCTGTTTTATAATCTTTGTCTACCATGTCCATCATATTCTTAAAAAAATTTCTTTAATGTTTGTCCTTTTTTCTTTTTTCCTTTTTTTGAGACAGGATGTCACTCTGTCACCCAGGCTTGAGTACAGTGGTGTGATTACAGTTCATTACAGCCTTGCCCTCCCAGGCTCAAGTGATTCTCCTGCCTGAGCCTCTTGAGTAGCTGGGACCACAGATGTGTGCCATCACGCTTGATAATTTTTGTATTTTTTTTTTTTTGAGATTGAGTCTCGCACTGTCACCCAAGGTGGAGTGCAGTGGCATGATCTCGGCTCATTGCAACCTCCGCCTCCCGGGTTCAAATGATTCTCCTGCTTCAGCCTCCCAAGTAGCTGGGATTACAGGTGCCTGCCACCATGCCTGCCTAATTTTTGTGTTTTCATTAGAGATGGGGTTTCACCATGTTGGCCAGGTTGGTTTCGAATTCCTGACTTCACGTGATCCGCCTGCCTCGGCCTCCCAAAAGTGCTGGGATTACAGGTTTGAGCCACCGTGCCTGGCCTAATTTTTGTATTTTTTATAAAGACAGGATTTCGCTATGTTCACTAGGCTGATCTTGAACTCCCGAAGTGTGATCCTCCTGCCTTGACCTCCCAAAGTACTGTGTTTACAGGTATAAGCCACTATGCTAGGCCACATTTTTGTCTTTTTATTTGCATTTGTATTATTTCAAGTTGTTTCATTGACAGTAATTTGATTTTCAATGGTCTAATCTTTTTTTTTTAGTTTTTATTTTTAATTCCGTTAATTTAGTAACAGTATTGCTTTGATCTGTTGTTTACTTACTCAGGTTTGAATTTCATATTTCCTTTATTCTATAGTTTAATCATCTTATCTTTGAACTTCTGTTTGATTGAATTCGTGTTCTTAGTAATGTGTTGCATAATATGTTTTTGACACTTACATATAGTCCATTATATGTGTGAGGAGTGTGGTCAGGGAGAAAGATCTTTCTTTCCCCTTGCCCTGCTGGCTGTTGGAGATAATCAACAGTGTCTACCACATTCTCCATAATAACTTAAAAAATTGTTGAGGAGGCTGTGATTTGGAAAGAATATTTGTTTCATCTGTTAAGATATTTACTATTCATGTATATATATTTAGTATAGATATTAGATTAAAATGAAAAGTGTTCTGACAAAATTCTTTTATCTCAGGAGTACACCTGTTCCCTCTAGATTTTGAAATGATCTATTTTAGTTTGATCACAATGTAGTATATTTTAATTCATTAAAATAGATGTCTGGTAGGTGGGGAAGGCCTGATACATTATAAGTTGGAAGCTCTTAATTAATTTATAAGTGAAATAATGGACCTTTTTTTTGTCCTCATTTATTAGGAAGTACTGCAGGCTGTGTCATCTGAGTTGCTGATTCATTCCAGTTTTTAAAATTTGTTGTGGAAATGTTCACATTTTAAAAAATCAGCTCATACTAACCTTCGTGAAATGCTTTAAAGAACTCTGTTAAAAAATGTTAGTTAAAAATAAGTTTTCTTGGGCTGATGTCCTTCAGAAACACCAATTTTTCTTAGATAAGTAACTTCATACATTTTCATATACAGTACATAGAGAAACCATTCCTGGTATAGTAGAGCTACATTCTGAAAAAAAAAAACTTTTTTTTTAGACAAAATAAATCCCCTTTCCTCTTCACCCTTTTCCATCCCCGTGATTCTGTGTATGTCCCGCTGAAAATTCATGTACTTGTCTAGCATGGGGCTTATAGTATGCCGTATGTAAGCACTAGATGATGGTGCTGGTTAGTTATCCAGTTGACATGCTTACCATTTTCTAATTTGAACAGTTCTAGCCATCTTGTTGGAATTAAAACTTTAGGGCCAGGGCTGGGCGCGGTGGCTCAAGCCTGTAATCCCAGCACTTTGGGAGGCCGAGACGGGCGGATCACGAGGTCAGGAGATCTAGAGCATCCTGGCTAACACAGGATGAAACCCCGTCTCTACTAAAAAATACAAAAAACGAGCTGGGCGAGGTGGCGGGCGCCTGTAGTCCCAGCTACTCGGGAGGCTGAGGCAGGAGAATGGCGTAAACCCGGGAGGCGGAGCTTGCAGTGAGCTGAGATCCGGCCACTGCACTCCAGCCTGGGCGACAGAGTGAGACTCCATCTCAAAAAAAAAAAAAAAAAAAAAAAATTTAGGGCCAGACATTGACCTTTGCTTTTTCAACATTTCCTTTAGTGGTTAGCTACTGCCTTCCTTGACCCAGTAGAGACCTTGACAGGTTCCCTGTTACAAGTGATTGCTTCCAGAGCTAGGTGTTATTCCTGTTAATTTATTTAGGGGCCAGTAAGGTTTAGTGCCTATATATGTAAACATATATTTGTGTGTGTGTGTGTGTGTGTGAGATTCCATATATAAAATAATGTATTTATTGATTTCGTTAATGATTTAGTTTTAATTTTTATACATTCAGCTTACTTAGTAAAAGATGAAAGATTTATAGTCTGAAGAGAAACCACAGTATGAGCTTACTTAGAATATAAAATCTCTTCAGTGAGTTTATGTTAGCACTTTCTCTCACTTTCTGTTTCCTAAACATCCTTTTATATGATCAACCTTATTTTGCATTTCTTATAATCTTAAATATTTTATCTTTATATCGTATACTGTTAGTGAACTTTTATTACTGTTTTATGTCATTTTGGGTTTCCTAAATTTTCTTTTCAAGTTTTCACTGTAAGTCACAGTTCTAAGAGAAACAGATAAGTTGTTTTAATCCATATTTTCCCAACATTTTATTTTAAGAATTTTCAAAAGGGAAGTGATATCAGTAAAAATGGCAGAGTAGAGAACTCCCAAGAGCTTGTTGCTCCACAGAGATACAAGAAAATGGTAAAGGGATCAATTCAACGAGAAGAGCTAATTATCCTGAATGTATATGCACCCAATACAGGAGCACCCAGATTCATAAAGCAAGTCCTTAGAGACTTACGAAGAGACTTAGACTCCCACACAATAATAATGGGAGACTTTAACACCCCACTGTCAACATTAGACAGATCAACGAGACAAAAGTTAACAAGGATATCCAGGAATTGAACTCATCTCTGCACCAAGCGGACCTAATAGACATCTACAGAACTCTCCACCCCAAATCAACAGAATATACATTCTTCTCAGCACCACGTCGCACTTATTCCAAAATTGACCACATAGTTGGAAGTAAAGCACTCCTCAGCAAATGTAAAAGAACAGAAATTATAACAAACTGTCTCTCAGACCACAGTGCAATCAAACTAGAACTCAGTATTAAGAAACTTACTCAAAACTGCTCAACTACATGGAAACTGAACAACCTCCTCCTAAATGACTACTGGGTACATAACGAAATGAAGGCAGAAATAAAGATGGGTCTTTGAAACCAATGAGAACAAAGATACAACATACCAGAATCTCTGGGACACATTAAAGCAGTGTGTAGAGGGAAATTT
>NW_016812027.1:317476-327288 GCF_001698545.2 Rhinopithecus bieti
GATACCATCTCACACCAGTTAGAATGGTGATCATTAAAAAGTCAGGAAACAACAGGTGCTGGAGAGGATGTGGAGAAATAGGAACACATTTACACTGTTGGTGGGAGTGTCAACTAGTTCAACCATTGTGGAAGACAGTGTGGTGATTCCTCAAGAATCTAGAACTAGAAATACCATTTGACCCAGCCATCCCATTACTGGGTATATACCCAAAGGATTATAAATCATGCTGCTATAAAGTCACATGCACACGTATGTTTATTGCGGCATTATTCACAATAGCAAAGACTTGGAACCAACCCAAATGTCCATCAATGACAGACTGGATTAAGAAAATGCAGCACATATACACCATGGAATACTATGCACCCATAAAAAAGGATGAGTCCATGTCCTTTGTGGGGACATGGATATAGCTGGAAACCATCGTTCTCAGCAAACTATCACAAGAAGAGAAAACCAAACACCGCATGTTCTCACTCATAGGTGGGAACTGAACAATGAGAACACTTGGACACAGGAAGGGGAGCATCACACACCGGGGCCTTTCGTGGGGTGAGGGGAGGGATAGCATTAAGAGATATACCTAGTGTAAATGACGAGTTAATGGGTGCAGCACACCAACGTGGCATATGTATACATAGGTAACAAACCTGCACCTTGTGCACATGTACCCTAGAACTTAAAGTATAATAAAAAAGAAAAAATAGCTTAGAAACGACTCTAAGCAAACAAAATCCTGATAGGCAGCAACAATAATCCCCAGGGAGGAGTTAGAATCTGAGTTAGTTACTACATTATAATATTCAAAATGTCTAGTTTTTAGCGGAAAACGATGAGGAGTGTAAAGAAACCAGTAAATTTTTTCCATCCACAAGAAGAAGAGAAAATAATGGAAACTATACCTGAGGAAGTCCAGACATTGGATTTACTAGCCCGGGTTTTAAATCACCATGTTAAATATGCTGAAACAGCTAAATGAAACCAGGAAAACAATGACTCTCCAAGTAGAGAATATCAGTACATAGAGAGAAATGATGCAAAGAAACCAAATAGAAATACTAGAAGGAAAAAGTATAATAACTGAAATGAAGTATTCACTAGTAAAGATAGCAGCAGATTTGAACAGGCAGAATTGGTGAACTTAAGTCAATTGAGATTATCTAGTGTAGGGAGTAGAAAGTCAAAAAGCATGAAGATGAACAGAGCCCAAGAGACTTAAGAGGCATGTGGGATGCCATCAAGTGTACCAGCACACATAATACATATTCCAGGAGGAAAGGAGAGAGAGAAAGGGGCAGACAGAATAGCTGAAGAAAAGAATGGCCAAAAATTCCCAATTTGATGAAAGACATAATACATATTCCAGGAGGAAAGGAGAGAGAGAAAGAGGCAGACAAAATAGCTGAAGAAAAAAATGGCCGAAAATTCCCAATTTGATGAAAGACAGTAATCAACACATTCAGAAAGCAGCTCATCAGAATCTAAGTAGGAACAATTCTGAATGCAAACCAAGACACATGATATGGTTTGGGTCTGTGTCCCCCCCCAAATCTCACCTTGAACTGTGATAATCCCCACATGTCAAGAGCGAGACCAGGTGGATAATTGAATCATGGGGGGCAGTTTCCCCCCTACTGTTCTCATGATAGTGAGTGAGTTATCCTGAGATCTGATGGTTTTATAAGGGGCTTTCCGCTTCACTTTATTCTCATTCTCTCTCCTGCTACCCTGTTAAGAGGTACCTGCCACCATGATTGTAAGTTTCCTGAGGCCTCCCCAGCCATGCTGAACTGTGAGTCACTTAAACCTCTTTTCTTAATTACTCAGTCTCTGGTATTTCTTCATAGCAGTGTGAGAATGGGCTAATACAGCACATACGGATCACATTATCAAAAGCTAAGGACAAAAAGAGAATCTTGAGAGCAGCAAGAGAAGTGACTCATTATTTACAAGGTTTCCTCAATAAGATCAACAGCTAGTTTCTCATTAGAAACCATGGGACCAGAAGGCAGTTGAGGAACCATATTTGAAGTGTTGAAAGAAGTAAAAAAGTCAACAAGTAAGTTCTTATTTGGCAAAACTTTCCTTCAAAAATGGAGAAATGAGTACATGCCTGTAGTGGTATAACAGTCCAGTGTTGTAGATGCATTTCAAAGTAAGATGCAGATATCAGTACACATTACTCCTAAACACTTTAGTATGTATATCATTAATTAGAGTTTAATATTTGTTTATGATTGTTTTTCCTTTTGTTGGCATAAAATCTTCACAGTGAAATGCACAAATTTTAGAGTTTTGATAATTGCATGTGTGTTAGTAACACAAAAACCCTTTTCATTATACGAAGTATTACTATTATCCTTCCAAGTTAGTTGTTTGCCCTCAGATGCAAGTATTGTTTTAATTTTTTTTATAGTTTTGTGTTCAAAAAGTAAAGGATTTGAGATATTACTATACTTCTACATTTATACACACACACACACACACACACACTGAATATATGGCATATGTTTAGTGTATGTACACACACAAAAGCAGAAACACTGATGTCTGGATCAGAGAAGAGACTTTTTATTCACTCATGGTTATCTTAGTGTCACTTTCCTGCACTTCCGTTCCCTATGAGGGTGATGTTATGAGGATTAGTGCCACCTGCATATCTTGGGGGATGGGGAGTTGTAGTACAGGAGAGGGGCTCCTTCTAAATGAATGAATCTCAGAATTTATATAGGACTCTGTATTAGTCCATTTTCATGCTGCTGATAAAGACATCCCCGAGACTGGGCAATTTGCAAAAGAAAAAGGTTTATTTGACTTACAATTCTATGTGGCTGCGGAGTGCTCACAATCATGGTGGAAGGTGAAAGGCAGGTCTCACATGCTGGCAGACGAGAAGAGAGAGCTTGTGCAGGGAAACACCCCTTTTTAGAACCATCAGATCTCAAAAGACTTACTCACTAACATAGCATGGGAAAGACTTACCCCCATGATTCAATTACCTCCCACTGGGTTCCTCCCATGACACATGGGAATTGTGGAGAACCATATCAGACTGTGTGCATCTCAGAGCTTATATAGGACTGCTTTTGCATCTGCTCCTCCTCCCCTGTGTAGAGAGAGGGGTATTACCTTATCTTTCTAATGTAAACAGGATGATGTCTCTTTTTCCATTATCCTGTGGAATTTAAATGATGGAAGATAAACCCATACATCTCCTTGGATGTCTGTCTCTCTGTCTTTAACTTCCAAGACTCATTTGCCATTTGCTCATATGTTAATCCAGGTTACCAGCGCTCTTTGCTCAGGAAGTCCTGATCATGCAAAAAACATGGATATAATCATGAAACATTGTTTACTGATAACAAAGATTAACTTGTTGTAGAACTTAATATAATTAGATGCATATTGTGTTCTTTTTGGTACATCTTCCTTTACTCAGCATTATATTTTGGAGATTGATCCACATTGTATTAGTAGTTGATTTTTAGAATCTTCAAAATAATATGTTCAGTGTTATTTTGCTGAATAATAGTCTATTGCATGAATATTCCATAGTTTATCCATTCTCATATTAATAAATACCTGAGCTATTTCCAGTGTTTTGCCTATTGTAATAAATCTGTTAGGAATATTCTTAAACAAATCTTTTTATGTTTTTGTATATATTAGGTCAATACCTAAATACAGAATTATTGGATCATAAGGTAGATATATTTTGGTTCTGCAAGAACTTGTCAGTCTTTTTCCCAAAGTAGTTGTATTATTGTTTCAGTTTGCTACAGTTGCCATGACAAAATACCACAGATTGGGTGACTTAAACAACAGAAATTTATTTTCTCACAGTTCTGATGTCTAGAAGTGCAAGATCTCAAGGTGTTGGCAGGTTTGGTTTCTCCTGGGGCCTCTGTCCTTTGCTTACAGGTGGCTGTCTTCTCACTGTGTCTGCATATTCCTAGGGCTTTCCTGAGTATCCAGATTCCCTTCTTTTATTAGGACACTAGTCACATTGTGTTAGGGCCCACCCTCATGGCCTCATTTTAATGTAATCACCTCTTTAAAGGCCCTGTCTCCAAATATAGTCACATTTGGAGGTTAAGGCTTCAGTAGAAGAATTTAGGGTTGGGGGGCACAGTTCGGCCCATAACAAGCAAGCTATAAGCCATACAGTAACATCTGGAGATTTTGTTTGCTCCGTATCCTCACCAACATTTGGTAATGTTAATGTTATTCATTTTAGCCATTCTGTTGGGTTTTGCAATTAAAATGAGTTCTCTTAGTGGTATTCTAATAAAGAATTATTTAATCCTTTTTTTTAAAAAAAAATGAGTCAGGGTCTGTGTTGCCCAGGTTGGGGTGCAGTAACGCCATCTTGGCTCACTGCTGACTCAACCTCCCAGGTCCAAGTGATCCTCCTATCTCAGTTTCCCGAGTAGCTAGGACTACAGGCACACACTGCCATGCCTGGCTAATTTTTTGTATTTTTAGTAGAGATGGGGTTTCGCCATGTTGCTCAGGCTGGTCTTGAACTCCAGGGCTCAAGTGATTCACCTGCTTCAGCCTCCCAAAGTGCTGGGATTACAGAATAATTATTTAATTCTGAGATGGTTTGAGGTTAGAAAACTTGGTCCTTTTTTCCTCAAAAACCATAACTAGATAATTGAAGGATTAGCAAAAAATTAAAAATCAATGTCGGAGTCTCCTTGAACCCTTCTGTTACACACCCATTCCCCTCGTACCCCCTTCCGCTGCTTGGCAGTCACAGACTGCACCAACTTATGTTTGAATGATGACTGCTGTACACCCATGGAGCTGTCATCTTTGCCTTCAGTGCCACAGGTCTTTGCGTAAGCATATATTTTCATTTCTGTAGGGTTCTATAGTAAGCATGTGCCTTTCCCCATCTTACCTCCAGTTGCTACTCTCCAAAGGCAAACAGATCTCACTCTTTTATTTTGTCTTCTACTGGTTGTCTTTATATTTTTAAAAATAACTTGTGTATATGATTTTTTTCCCCAGTGACTCAGTGTATCCTATAATTTAGATACAGGAATATTTTGGAAATAATGAAGAATAAATAGTCCTTTTATGAAACTAT
The DNA here is from genome assembly GCF_001698545.2 of Rhinopithecus bieti. NCBI lineage: Eukaryota > Metazoa > Chordata > Mammalia > Primates > Cercopithecidae > Rhinopithecus > Rhinopithecus bieti. Next base: position 322,575 of record NW_016812027.1, read on the forward strand.
ATAAAAACCTTTTATATTCCAATTATTTCCGTTTTTTGCTTTTTTAAAATGTTAAGTTGGTGTTTTGTGGAGATGTAGTTTTCTACCCTCCCTTTACCTAGAATATAAGTTTTTTTTCCTGTTTTATGTATTAGAGTTCCTCATAGTATTAAACAAATGGAACTTTTAGTTAATCGCCTTCCTTCTTAGGATGTCCACAAATATTGTGAAACCTCTGCTTTAACCCATTTGTTTTTATGCCCTGGAGGAGAATTAAACATCAATTTCAATTCAACACACGTTTACTTTCCTGTCTGTAATATAAACTTTTTATTTTAGAGATTAAGGTATGGAGAGAATGAATACATGAGGAATCATGGTTAGTTCTACTTAGGATCATTGTAATTTTGTTTCATAATTTATGATCAAATGAAAACTACTCTAAAATGCATTTTGCTTAACAAACAGTGATTCTATTTTATTCCCCATTACTGCATCTACTTTAATTAGTTTTTAAATAAGTACGACCCTTATTTCTCATGTCTTGAAACGCGTAGACCTAAGTTCAACATGTTTCATGAGCATATTTAATTTCAGAAAATTTGAAAAATGCCTTATTATAAATCCTCCAGATTTCTCAGTAACAAAGTTTGGAAAGTGCTGCATTCAGAAAGCTTGTTTCTTACATACTAGAACTGAACATCTAGTCATAAGAAATGAAATGTGTTGTGGGCAATTGAACACTGAAGTTTCATGGTGGCTCAACACAAAGTTACTGTGCACAGGTGTTTCTATAATTGTGATGTGTTGGGGGAGATTCAGTGTTCAATGGTCCTCAAACCCACACTTCCACCTGTGTGGTATAGTGGTCACTGGGCTGTGATATAAAACATGTAAAGTGTACAGCATAGCAGTTTCTTCACAGAAGGAAAAAAATCTCAAACCAGTATTCATATCCTTTGTTGTTTTACATAGACACAAATTTTGGGGAAGGAGACTTTTTTTCTTCTTTGTGAAAAATATTAAAATAAAAGTTTCATTAAACATGAATATTTTTTCCAGTGAATTATCTCTAATAATGTATTCTATTACTACTTAGTAACTAATTTGACTGAGTGATTATTATATTACTAGCCACCTACGCACCCTGGTCTTCTCAGGTACATGTAACCTAATGTCAGAGAGATGTAACACAATATACCACTGTGGTATGTGTCATGGACTGATTGTTTGCATCCCCTCTGAGTGCATAATTGAAGACGTAGCCCCAGGGTGGTGATATTTAGAGATGGGGCATTTGGGAGGTAATGAGGTTTAGAGGAGGTCATGAGAGTGGGGCTCTCGTGATGGGATTAGTGCCCTTCTAAGACGAGACATAATGAGCTTGCTTCCTCTTTTCCACCATATAAGGTAGCTGTCCACATGCCAGGAGGAGGGCCTTCACCGGGAATTGAATCACCGGCCTCTTGATCTTGGACTTTTCAACCTCAAGAACTGTGAGAAATAAATGTCTCTTGTTTCAGGCACCTACACTGTGGTATTTTGTTATAACAGCCTGAGTTGATTGGTGCACTATCTTAGATTACATGGGAATGTCATGATGTGTTAAAGTAACTTTTAAACATTTTGGAAGAGAGTAAGGCCACAGCAGGTTGCAGAGATTGTTTCATACTGGTGTAAATCTTGAGATGTCACTAGCACCCTTCAGGCTGCCTTGGAGTTCAGAAAGCAAGTGGGTATATTCAGTGTCTTTTATGAGACTACTATAAATGCCAAGGTAATAAAGGCCAGAGGTGACAGGATAAAGAATAATAATTCCTGAGTTCAAATCCTGGCTCTACCATTTTTAATCTCTGTGATTACTGATAATTTATGTAAATTGTGTGCACCTCAGTTCTTTCATCTGTGAAAAAGATAGTAAATACCTGCTTTCTTTACCACATGGAGTGGTTCTCAGGTTTCAGAGAGGTATTTGTTCAAGTGTTTTATTAATACTAGGAGTTTCTTAAGCCAAAGTTGTTTTTTATTTCTACTAAGTCCATTGTTACTTGTCACATGATACAAAAGTAGATTTTTTTCAGGAATGTTTGATTCCTTTACCAATTTTATACATAAAATGTTTTGCTGTATGCAATTTTAACTGTCACTAATTTTATTTTTTATTTTTCTATTATTCCTTATGAACTGACAAAAGATCATAATTTGTGTTTATTTCTTAGGAAATCCAGTCAGATAAAATAAATCTCCCTGTGTCTTAAGATCTTTTTAAAAAGTAAATATTATCTTCAGCACCCCAAATTGTGGGTTCAGTTACTGGCTTATTACTATTTTTGTGAACATTTATGTTCAGAGCTTCAATACAGAATATATGGAAAGTACTACTACTTAAGTATAATTTCACACTTTTCTTTATTCTGCGAGCCCTGTGGAATAGTACCTTAAGAGTATATAAACCATGCCTTTTCCAAAATATACTTCATGGAGTAATGTTATTTTTTGCCTTCATAAAACTTATATTTAATGTAACAACATTTGTGTCTTCTGAAAGTGAATGTTTTTGAGCAAAGTGAAAAGCTATATTTTACTCTGATTTTTTTTTTCACTAGCATTAGTGTGGTTGGTAACATGAGTAGAGAGAAACCTATTTTTATATAAGATAAGTTTAGATATCTTATATATATAGGTTCACTGCTTTCTTGAAAATAAAAATAAGCTTTATTTTTTGGAGCAGTTATAAGTTTACAATAAAACTTAGTTGAAAGTATAGAAATTTCCTATATACCCTTTATCTCCACACACGCAAAACATCCCCCATCGACATTTTACATTACGATCGATGAATTTACATTAATACTACTGTCACCCAAAGACCACAGTTTACATTAGGGTTCATCCTTGGTGTTGTACATTCTATGGATTTTGTCTGACGTATAATAACATGAATACACCATTGTGTTTTATCATACACAGTAGTTTTGCTTCCCTAAAAATTCCTATGCTCTACTTGTTCATCCCTCTCTCCCCACCAGTGCCTGGCAATCACTAATCTTTTTAATGTCTACATAGTTTGCCTTTTCCAAAATATTATATAGTTGGAATCATACAATATGTAACCTTTTCAGATTGGATTCTCTCACTTATATTGTAATATGCATTTAAGTTGTCTCTATGTCTTTTCATAGCTTGTTAGCTCATTTGGTTTTTAGCACTGAGTACTATTCCTTTGCCTGGATGTACCAGTTTATTTATCCACTCACCTACTGAAAGACATTTTGAGCAGTTTCTAGTTTTGGCAATGATGAATAAAGCTGCCGTATCCATGTGCAGGCTTTTGTGTGGACATCTTTTCAGCTTTTTTGGGTAAATATCAAGGAGTGTGACTGCTGGATTGTTTGGTAAGAGTATGTTTACTTTAGTAAGAAACTGCAGAGTTGCCTGTCAGAGTGGCTGTACCATTTTGCACTCCCGTCAGCAATGAATGAGAGTTCCTGTCACTTTATATCCTTGTCTGTATATGAAGTTATCAAGTTTTTGGACTTTATCCATTCTAATAAATGTGTTATAGTATATCATTTGTTTTAGTTAGCAATTCCCTAATGACATGGTCTTGAACGTGTTTTTATATGTTTATTTGCCATCTATATATCTTTTTTGGTGAGGTGTCTGTTCAGGTCTTCAGTCCAGTTTTTAAAAATTGGACTGTTTGTTTTCTTATTGTTGAATTTTAGAAACCCTTTGTATATTTTGGATAACAGTCCTTTATCAGATATATCTTTCACAAATATTTTCTCCCAGTCTGTGGCTTGTCTTCTGATTCTTTTGACCTTGTCTTTTGCATAGCAAAAGTTTTAATTTTAATGAAGTCCAGCCTATCAATTATTTCTTCCACAGATCATGTCTTTTGTATTGTATCTAAAAGTTGCCATACTCAAGGTCATCTAGATTCCTATGTTAACCTCTAAAAGTTTTATAGTTTTGTGTTTTTCATTTAGGTCTGTGACCCATTTTGAGTTAATTTTTGTGAAGGTTGTAAGGTCTGTGTCTAGATTTATTTATTCTTTTTATTTTTATTTTTTGAGACAGTCTTGCTTTGTTGCCCAGGCTGGAGCGCAGAAGCGCGATCTCAGCTCAGTGCAGCCTCCACCTCCTGGGTTCAAGCTATTCTCCTGCCTCAGCCTCCTGAGTAGCTGGGATAACAGGTGTGCACCACCACGCCCAGCTAATTTTTTGGTAGTTTTAGTATAGACAGGGTTTTACCATGTTGGTCAGGCTGGTCTCAAACTCCTGACCTCGTAATCTGCCCTCCTCATCCTCCCAAAGTTCTGGGATTACAGGTGTGAGCCACTGTTCCTGGCCTGTGAGTCTTCGTTTGTTCTAGCATAATTTGTTGAAAGACTATCTTTTCTCCATCGTATTGTCTTGGCTGTTTTGTGAAAGCAATTGGCTATATTTATGAGAGTCTGTTTCTGGGCTTTCTCTTCTATTCCATTGATGTTTTTCTCTGTTATTTCACAAATACCACACTGTCTTGATACGTGTAGCTTTATAGTAAGTCTTAATTATGGGAAACTTTAAACATACTTAAAAGTATGACTGACAGTTCAACGAATCCCTATGTATATCAGCTCATGGCTGCTCTCATTTTGCTACCCTACCCTATTCCAAGATTTCATGTAAGATTTTAGATATCATATAATTTCATTTCTTTCTTTCTTTTTTTTTTTACACAAAGACG
>NW_016812027.1:327483-329489 GCF_001698545.2 Rhinopithecus bieti
GCTGGTAATTGCGTGGAGGACCCCTACGACGTGGATAGCGTCTATAATGGTTAGGGTCTGCTGCATATTTACTGCCTTGAACTGGAACACCACCAGGACCTGTAACATTTGCTGCCTCCGCACCCTTTTCTCCTTCAACATCATCAAACTCAACAGACTCTCCATCTCCTACACTGCAAAGTTACTTTCTGGGGTTATTCTTCTTTATGGCAGTCTGGTGTACAAATACATCTTCCTTGGTGTCATTCCTGTTGATGAAACCATATCCGTTCCTTACATTGAACCATTTTACTGTTCCCAAAACCTTCCTTGTGATGACCTTCTTGTCCCCGCCGGCAGGCGCCACCCTTGTGAGGCCTCCAGGGCCACCGCTCCCTGTGCGGCTGCCCCTACTGCCGGGCTTAGTGTCGGCGGCGCTGAGGGCGGGGGCGGTGGGGCTGCTCAGGGCGCTCTGGGGTCCGCTCTCCGCTCCCGCTACCGATCGAACTCATATAATTTCGTTTCTATCAGGAGTGTATTTATAAAACATTATCTTTACTTTAAAGAAACCACAAAGTCTTCTCCAGTATAAACTGGTCCCCATTTTTTTAAATGTTTTTTTTTTTTTTGGTCCGGCTTGAATGTACATTTTAAAGAAACATTAAAAAAGGATTTTATGGTAGTATTTAATACATGTACATCTTTTAAACGTGGAAAAATAAAACATTCTTTTATAAATAGAACATTTTGTACTCATTTTATGAAATAGTTTTATCGCATGTATTTTAGAGATACTTTGAGAACTCCTTTTTGAGTCATTTTCATTTAATAGTTTTCCATTGGAAAGCATCTTTATTTCTGTCTGGACTTTTGTAGATACACATTACCTTGGAATACGGATACAATGCTGTTATCGAAATATGTTTCAGACTTTGAGTACTCATTCACATATTAGCATAGTTACTTAGAATTATTTTGTAAGGAAGGTTTGTCATTTCTCCCTCATTTGTTTATTTATTAGTTATTTTAACTGCCTTAGCTCTAGAACTGGTCATCTTTCCATGTAAAAGCATGTTTTATGCTTTAGAAGTAATGTTTTCTGTCTTAGATTTCAGTCAAATGGTTCTGTCTTTTTGTAATAGTAATACCAGTATTATATTGGAGCAAAGTTGGCATTACTTAATGACTGTATAGCAAAACTGAAACCACAATATAAAACATTTTAATTAGTACCAATTAGAAACCCCATGTATGATAATGCCTCATTTCTGTAGGCTCAATAGAAACAACATGTGTAATAATTGATTTTTTTAAACCTTTTCAAGCATTTGTAAAATACATTTTTCTTGCCCCTTGGCAATGGAAAATATAATTGTTACTGTTTTCTTTTAAAATTATGTCTTTTATTGTCTGTGTAACAAGAAATCAGAATGTCAAGATGGTTGAAATGTTATGTCTAATATACTAAAAATAAGGGCTTTGTACATAAAATAATATCTAAAAACTTCATAACAGCCATGTTAGCTACATAAGGGGTTTTTCTACTTTGTTTCAAATTCATAGATGTATTAATTGAGACTGCCTAGTATCAATCTCTAGTTAATAAATATATTTGGGCTGGGCGCAGTGGCTCACGCCTGTAATCCCAGCACTTTGGGAGGCTGAGGCGGGCGGATTACAAGGTCAGGAGATTGAGACCATCCTGGCTAACACGGTGAAATCCCATCTCTACTAAAAATACAAAAAATTAACCGGGCGTAGTGGCAGGCGCCTGTAGTCCCAGCTACTCAGGAGGCTGAGGCAGGAGAATGGCACGAACCTGGGAGCTTGCAGTGAGCTGAGATCGCGCCACGGCACTCCAGCCTGGGCAACAGAGCGAGACTCTTCCAAAGAAAAAAAATTATATATATATATATGTATATATATATATTTGAGGATATAGAATAAGCTCAGAAGATTAAGCAGTTCTAAAACAGTATATTTCTAAAACTGCTTTCAAGTACAAATGGAGGGAATAGTAAAATTAG
>NW_016812027.1:330122-349809 GCF_001698545.2 Rhinopithecus bieti
AGTCTTTCAAATTCATTTATTTTACTCTTAAGCAGACTAAACATTTTCTTTAATATATCTGGTTTGTCTTATTTAACTATTCTGTTTCTGGACAAGGAGAAAGTAAAATTCATTTCATCATATAGTTAACATGTTAAATAAGAATGATTACTTTTGAAACCATTCACAGTCCTCTCAGATAATAAACTTCGATTCTTCTACTTAACTTACTGAAGTATCTGGGCTATTATCTCTAACAGAGCACAAATCTTCCTCTAACTGATATGTCAAAAGTATCACAAAGGTAAAATCAGTTAAGTTGAAATTTTAAAAATATTACTGAATTTAAAGAACTCTGTAAGTGGTCACTGAAAGTCTACTGCTTTATATAAACACAATATAAAATATGTCTGAGTTTTCTGAAAATTATATTGTGTTGCATTATCTGCCGTAAAGCTTGATCTTACCACTCAATTCCTTGAACATATTAATCATAGTTGTTTTATAGTCTCTCTTAGTTTGAGCTACTATAACAAAAATATCCTAGATTGGATGAGTTAAACAATAAACATTTATTTCTCACAGTTCTGGAGACTGGGAGTATGGGATCAAGGCTCTGACAGATTTGGTGTCTGGTGAGGGTCTACTTCTTGGTTGATAGATAGATGACTGTCTTCTTCACATGATGGGAAAAAAAGGCCAGAAAGCTCTCTGAGGTTCGTTTTGTGATGGCACTAATTCCATTTATGAGCGTTCCGTCTGCATGACCTAATCACCTTTAAAGGCCCCATCCTCCTATCCTGGATACTAGGGGATAGTATCCTAGTCCTATCCCCATCACACCGGGTATTAGGATTTCTTTCTTTCTTTCTTTTATTTTTATTTTTGGAGATAGAGTCTCGCTCTGTCGCCCAGGCTGGAGTGCAGTGGTGCAATCTTGGCTCACTGCAACCACCGCCTCCCAGGTTCAAGTGATTCTTCTGCCTCAGCCTCTGGAGTAGCAGGGATTACACACGTGCGCCACCATGCATGGCTAATTTTTGTATTTTTAGTAGAGATGGGGTTTTACCATGTTGGCCAGGCTTGTCTCGAACTCCTGACCTCAGGTGATCCACCCACCTTGGCCTCCCAAAGTGCTGGGATTACAGGTGTTAGCCCCTGTGCCTGGCCTAGGATTTCATTATATGAATTTGTGGGAGGACAGAATTGTTCAGTTCATAATATAGTTCACTTAAAATTACGTCTGCCAATCTCACTTCTAGATTCCCTATTTTCTTTTCTTTTCCTCTTGGTTTATATTTATGTTTTTGTCTTTTTTTCTTGTATGTAATAAAGACATTTTATTGAAGTAGAAATATATACTGCAGACTGGGTGCAGTGGCTCACGCCGGTAATCCCAGCACTTTGGGAAGCTGAGGTGGGCAGATGAGCTGAGGTTGGGAGTTCGAGACCAGCCTGACCAACGTGGAGAAACTCCGTCTCTACTAAAAATACAGAATTAGCTAGCTGGGCGTGGTGGTGCATGCCTGTAACCCTAGCTACTCAGAAGGCTGAGGCAGGAGAATTGCTTGAACCCAGGAGGTGGAGGTTGCAGTGAGCTGAGATCGTGCCATTGCATTCCAGCCTGGGTAATAAGAGCGAAACATATACTGCAAATGACTTTATAATTTTCATAAACTGAATACAAATACCTAGATTGAGAAACAGTAATTATCAGTATACTTCATAAGTCCCCCTCTTGCTACCCTTCACTTAATAATCTTTTCCTCCCCGAAAGAAACAGTATCCTTACCCTTAGTGAAACCACCATGTCCTTTTTGATAAATTGTTGGACTAGTTTGAAGCTTTGGATGATGGATTTTGTTCTATCTGTGGTTCTAGGGAAGGGATTCAACAATCTTGAGTTCACTTACTCACCTCAGTTGTGGATTGAGATGATTTAAGCTGGGCTTTAATCTGACCATCATTACTCCGCAAGATATAGACTTTATCTTTTAAACCAAAGACTAGAAGAGTTAGCAGGATTGTAATTTTTGGCAGATCCTGGCCTCTGCCTTTTGTTACTGCGTTTTTGTGAATCTGCTGAAAGATCTACTCAGCTTTTAGGCCTCTCAGCTTCCTCTTGTCTAATTAACACTTTTTTTTTTTTTTTTTGGAAAAGCAATTCCAAAAGCCAATGGGAATTCTAGGTTTCTAGATTTACTACGTCTTCTGGGCCTTGTTTGCATAATTCATCACTGTTCTTTTAGCCCTCCAGTGCCTTCAAACAGGTTTCTTAACTTTTCCCCAGCTTTTCTAGTTCTCACTGACAGCTGGTTGTTCTGAGTTGTCTGTTTAGCCATTCTTAGAAATATTGCCTGTTTTTAAAAAGTCTTCTCTAAAGGCTTACTTAAAATGACGTCTTTTATCACTGTCATCTGTAACTCCTTTTAAGTATCCATAAACTAGCATTGATTGAAGTTGTTTCAGTGTAATGAGTTCCCCAAACAATACATTATGGTTCAAAATGAAGCAGTTGTGTAAGAGCCTCATAATACATTCGTAAATCCTGAAGTATGAGGCAACTTCTTTCTGAGGGGTAATTTTAGGGGGGAAACTGTTTTTCTTATTTGGCATCTAGGGATATTGAATTTGAGGCATAGTAATAGTTTCAATTACTTAGCTTCTAGAAAGACAGTTTCTTAATAATAGAAGCAGTGGCAATAGCCACTATTTGTGTACTTTAATTTGTATCAGGCACTAAGTGCTTGTATAATGTTCAATAAACTGATTCAATCTTTATAAACACTTTAATGATATAGACACTGCTTTTATAGATGAGTAAACCAAGACAAGGAAAAAAATCAAGACAAGGAAAGGTTGAGTGATTTGTCACGGTCAAAGAGCCAGCACTTATATTGAACTGCTGGTGTGTCCAGATATACCTGTATACTGTGTACGTATCTAGCATCCATTCTGTTTGGACTAATGTCTGTTCTGATTCATTAAAAACCTGAGATACATAGTCCACAGCAACACAGATTCAAATATGTTGTTGGAGATTCATTCTCATCCTCCAAGAAAGCCTCATCTCCTTCATTTCATTAACCTCATAAAAACGTCCACCCGTCACTTGTCAATTTTTTCTCTGCTTGGTTCCAACTTAGAGAATTATGTGATTGGTACATGCTTATAGCTAGTAACCAGGAGAGCTGGATCTAAGAAGCTATGTCATGATGTTCTCATAGCAGTGGAACCAAACTGAAATTTCATAAAAGTATAAGAGAATTTCTTCTGAGGGGAATGTTTTTAAATGATAATTGACATGAATTATTTTAGCTATAAGCAACATGTTCTTCATGTTTGTTAGCTCATAATCCCATTATAAAAACTTTGTTATTTCAAATAATCCCTTTTATTTTAGGAAATTACAATTTCTGTAATATTGTATGTTAATTTGTAGAAGTTTTGTTAGTAGCAAAATAAGATCATTGAATCATGTGGAAAAGATCCTAATGAAAATTATTCTTTTGAAATCTTATTGTTAATATTTTATTAATGTTTGCATAATTTTTATTTTATTTTATTTGAGATGGAGTCTTGCTCTGTCATCCAGTCTGGAGTACAGTGGCGTGATCTTGGCTCACTGCAACCTCTGTGTCCCGGGTTCAAGCAATTCTCCTGCCTCAGCCTCCCAAGTATCTTGGACTACAGGCATGAGCCACCACGCCTGGCTAATTTTTGTATTTTAAGTAGAGGTGAGGTTTCACCATGTTGGCCAGGTTGGTCTCGAACTCCTGACCTCAGGTGATCCGCCTGCCTTGGCCTCCCAAAGTGCTGGGATTATAGGTGTGAGCCACCATGCCTGGCTGCGTAATTTTTTAAAACTGTAAAAAAAATTCATCAGTAGGAAGCAGTTGCATCAGTTATGAACCATATATGTTATGAAACATTACTAAATTTTAATAAGATAATGATTCATCGACCTTTAATTATAGTCATTAAAAATGCCATCCTTTGAATTAAATACATATTGAAGAAATACAGTAATGCAAGTAATCCTCTGTAAAGTGTTCATATTTTTGTAAATGCATATTAAAATCAAACCATATAAAAACATGTTTCTAATGGAAGTGAACTCAAATACCTGTATGATGGTATGTTCATAGATGACACTATAGAAACATTTACTTGAGTCTTTAAAAATTTTTTAAAAATAATTTTATTATTATTTTTTAAGTTCCAGGGTACATGTGCAGGATGTGCAGGTTTATTACATAGGTAAACGTGTGCCATGGTGGTTTGCTGCACCTATCAATACATCACCCAGGTATTAAGCCCAGCATCCTTTAGCTCTTTTCCCTAATGCTCTCCCCACTAACCCTCCCCTGACAGGCCCCAGTAAGTGTTGTTCCCCTTCCTGTGTCCATGTGTTCACATTGTTCAGTTTTCACTTATAAGTGAGAACATGTGGTGTTTGGTTTTTTATTCCTGCATTAGTTTGCTGAGAATAATGGCTTCCAGCTTCTTCCATGTCCCTGCAAAGGACATGATCTCATTCCTTTTTATGGCTGCATAGTATTCCATGGTGTATATACACCACATTTTCTTTATGTAGTCTATCATTGATGAGCATTTGGGTAGATTCCGTGTCTTTGCTATTGTGAATAGTGCTGTAATGAACATATGCGTGCATGTATCTTTGTGGAATGATTTATACTCTTTTGGGTATATACCCAATAATGGGATTGCTGGGTCACATGGTATTTCTGGTTCTAAATCTTTGAGGAATCAGCACATTGTCTTCAACAATGATTGTACTAATTTACGTTCCCACCAACGGTGTAAAAGCATTCCTATTTCTCCACAGCCTTGCCAGCATCTGCTGTTTTTTGAGTGTTTAATAATTGCCATTCTGAGTGGTATGAAATGGTATCTCATTGTGGTTTTGATTTGCATTTCTCTAATGATCAGCGATGTTGAGCTACTTTTCATATGTTTGTTGGCTGCATGTATGTCTTTTTTTGAGAAGTGTCTGTTCATATCATTTGCCCACTTTTTAATGGGGTTGTTTGTTTCTTGTAAATTTGCTTAAGTTTCTTGTAGGTTCTAGATATTAGCCCTTTGTCAGATGGACAAATCGCAAAAATTTTCTCCCATTCTGTAGGTTGTCTGTTTGCTCTGATGATAGTTTTGTTTGCTGTGCAGAAGCTCTTTAGTTTAATTAGATCCCATTTGTCAATTTTTGCTTTTGTTGCAGTTGCTTTTGGCGATTTCATCATAAAGTCTTTACCCATGCTGATGTCCTGAATGGTATTGCCTAGATTCTCTTCTAGGGATTTTATAGTTTTGGGTTTTATATTTAAGTCTTTAATCCATCTTGAGTTAATTTTTGTATAAGGTGTAAGGAAGGGATCCAGTTTCAATTTTTCACATATGGCTAGCCAGTTCTCCTAGCACCACTTGTTAAATAGGGAATCCTTTCCCCATTGCTTGTTTTTGTCAGATTTGTTGAAGATCAGATGGTTGTAGAAGTGTGGTTTTATTTCTGATTTCTTTATTCTATTCCATTGGTCTATGTGACGGTTTTTGTACCAGTACCATGCTGTTTTGGTTACTGTGGCCTTGTAGTATAGTCTGAAGTCAGGTAGCGTGAGATGCCTCTAGCTTTGTTCTTTTTGCTTAGGATTGTCTTGGCTACGTGAGCTGCTTTTGGTTCCATATGAATTTTAAAATAGTTTTTTTCTAGTTCTGTGAAGAATGTCATTGGTAGTTTAATGGGAATAGTGTTGAATCTATAAATTGCTTTGGGCAGTATGGCCATTTTCATGATATTGATACTTCCTATCCATGAGCATGGAATATTTTTCCATCTGCTTGTGTTCTCTTTGGTTTCCTTGAGCAGTGGTTTGTAGTTTTACTATTATAATATACTGCCATAATCTTAAACATTTGTACAGCAAAATAAGCAATGCATATGTATCTTTCATTAAAATAATGTAATTGAACTCTTATAAAGTATGTTAATTAACAATGAGGAAGAAATAGAATGAGTAGATGGTTATAAAATGCAGCTTTTTATGTACATTTTGATGATTTTATTTGTTAGTACTAGTGCTATGTCTGTTAATACAGCACTTTCCATTATGTATCACTTTCAGATAGAGTTTGAACAGTTGTTTAATTAACCATGACTTAAGATTGTAGGTGAGTGCTTATGCTTAGAGCATTTAATTATTTGTGTTTTATTGGTTTACTAATGTACTTAACAGAACTGCTTTAGCCTGGAGCTCCGTAAAGGAACAGTCACTCAAGTCCAGCTTTGATATAAAAGTTTATCTCACTTATAGTCTTTTTATTAAGCACTAAAAGACAACTAGTTTTGTTTGTTTTGAATTCTGTATTCAAAGGAAGGTGATAATGTTATGATTTCCAGTTTAATTTTGAAGATGAGTATTAGTACAGATACTTTTGTTTTCAAAGGGTATAAATTTTGTAAGTTTTCTCTGAATAATTTTATAAGATTTTTTTACTGTGCTAATATTATTTCTGTTCTGGGAGACCTAAAAGTTGTACTTTTGATGAAAGGTGTTTTCCAGTAATATTTATGTCAAGATTTAAGGAAAGATTGTGTAAAATCTGTAGGCACGTAGCAAAGGAAAATACTTAAGTGATATTAACCTTAAACANGTTTTGAATTCTGTATTCAAAGGAAGGTGATAATGTTATGATTTCCAGTTTAATTTTGAAGATGAGTATTAGTACAGATACTTTTGTTTTCAAAGGGTATAAATTTTGTAAGTTTTCTCTGAATAATTTTATAAGATTTTTTTACTGTGCTAATATTATTTCTGTTCTGGGAGACCTAAAAGTTGTACTTTTGATGAAAGGTGTTTTCCAGTAATATTTATGTCAAGATTTAAGGAAAGATTGTGTAAAATCTGTAGGCACGTAGCAAAGGAAAAATACTTAAGTGATATTAACCTTAAACATTTTAGATAATTTTCTTTGTTGTTATGTAAAACATTTTAGATAATTTTCTTTGTTGTTATGTATAACAATGCATAAATACAACAAATTGCTTTTAAGTGACTTACTGATTTTTATCTCCTTAGTTTTATTCAATTGAATGTTTTTTAAAAGATAATTTAGATTCACATGAAATTCTAAGAAATAATTGAGAGAGATCTTGTATAATCTTTACTCAATTTTCCCCAATGGTAATATCTTGCACAACTCTAATACAGTATTACAGCCAGGATATTGACATTGATACAGTCAAAACTGAGAACATTTCTATCACAGGGAGTCTTCATGTTGCTGTTTTATAGCCAAACCGACTTTCTTCCAGATGCTTAACCCTACTCCCAGCCTTTAACCCCTGGCAACCACTAATCTTTCTGTTTCCATAATTTTGTTATTTCAAGAATGTTATATAAATGGAATTATATGGTATATAACCTTCATTTTAGATTATCCATTTTATCATTCTATAATGTCCTTCTCTGTTGTAATGTTCTTTGCTCAGAAGTGTACTTTATCTCATATTAATGTAGTCATTGTGTTTTCCCTTGATTAATATTAGCATGTTATGTATTTTTCCATCCTTTTACTTTTAACCTGCCTTTATCTTTATGTTTACAGTGAATTTCTTATAGGCAGCATATCGTTGAGTCATGGGTTTTAATCTACTTTGACAGCCTTTGTCGTTTAATTGGCATACTGATTTACATTTATTCTGTTTATTTTTAAGGCTTAAGCGTCCCATTTAATTTTTTGTTTTTTGTTCTCTCTAGTCTTCCTTTCTCTTATTGTGGGTTATTTCAACATTTTTTAGAATTCCATCTTTGCTTATCTATGGTTAATTTAAATATATCTCTTCATTAATTAAAACCTATATTTTTTGAAATTTTTTAGAGACAGGGTCTCACTCTGTCACCCAGGCTGGAGCACAGTGCCTTGATCATGGCTCATTGAAGCCTCAAACTCTTGGGCTCCAGTGATCCTCCCACCTCAGCCTCCTGAGCAGCTAAGACTATGGGTACATACCCCCATGAATGGCTGAGTTTTTAAAAATTTTTTTATTTGTAGTAGAAGCACGGTTTTGCTCTGTTGCCCAGGCTGGTCTAGAACTCCTGGCCTTAAGTAATCTTTCTACCTTGGCCTTAAGTAATCTTTCTACCAAAGCACGAATATATCTCTATGTATAGCTTTTTTAGTGGTGGCTGTAGGTATGACATTATACATGCATAACTTATCATCTTACCATCACAGTCTACTGGTGTCCTCATGTTACACTTCAAGGGGCAAACTTTTTAGCCACTTACCTCCCTTTCATCTCTTTTTTCTCTCCACTTTATAAATAGTTTTGTTAGGTATGTCCTTTACATGCATTTAGAACCATATCAGTGTTATAATTTTTCTTCAACCATCGAATATAATTTAAAAGACTCAGAAGAGAAGGAAAAACTGTTATATTTACTCGTATTTTTCCTTGCCATACTCTTTCTTTCTTCCTGATGTTTGAAGATTCCATCTTTTATCATTGCCTTTCTGTCTAAAGAGCTTCCTTTAGCCATTCTTTCAGGATAGGTCTGCTGATGACAAATACTCTAGTTCTTCTTTATCTGAAAATGTCTTGATTTTCTCCCCCTTCATTCTTGAAATATATTTTTGCTAGATATAAGATTCTCTGTTGATAGTTCCTCTCCATCAGTTGGTCTACTGTGTTCTGTCCTCCATGGTTTTTGTGAGAAATCTGCTGTCATTAGACTTGTTTTTCTGTTACTGGTAAGGTTTCATTTCTCCTATGCTGCTTTCAAGATTTGTTTTTTCTTTGTCTTTAGTTTTCAGAGGTTTTGGATTTCTTTGGGTTCAATTCTGTTTAGGTTTTACTCAGCTTCCTCAATTTGTAGTTTTATTTGCCAAATTTAAAAAGTTTGCAGTCATTGTTTCTTTGAGTTCTCTTTCAGCTCTTGCCTCTGTCTCCTCTCCTTCCAGGATTGATTAATAGACGAAAGGAATGTTAGGTCTTTTATTGTAGTTTCACCGGTCCCTGAGACTCTGTTTTTTAGTTTTGATTTTTTTTGTCCCTAGTCTGTTTTATCTTTGTTGTTCAGATTGGGTAAATCTTGTTCTGTGTTCCAGTTTACTGATTATTTCTTTTGTCCCCCTCCTCTGCTTTTGATCCCATTCATTGTTTTTAGTTTTGGTTCTGGTGTTTGCCAGTTGTAACATTTTTTATTTGGTCTCTTTATCTTCTATTTCTTTCTTTAGACTTTATAATTTTTTTTTTTTTTTTTTTTTTTTTGAGACGGAGTCTTGCTCTGTTGCCCAGGCTGGAGTGCAGTGGCATGATCTCTGCTCACTGCAACCTCCGCCTCCCAGGGGTCAAGTGATTCTCCAGCCTCAGCCTCCTGAGTAGCTGGGATTACAGGTGTCCACCACCACGCCTGGCTAATTTTTGTATTTTTAGTAGAGATGGGGTTTCACCATGTTGGGCAGACTGGTCTCTAACTCCTGACCTCAGGTGATCTGCCCACCTTGGCCTCCCAGAGTGCTGGGATGACAGGCGTGGGCCACTGCGCCTGGTCTAGACTTTATAATTCTTTGCTAAAACCTTCTACTTCTGTATTTGTTACCAGGATGTTCTCAATTGCTCATTGAAGCATTTTAAACGATTTTTTTAAAATAATCAGATCATTCCAATATTTCTATTATCTTGGTATTGGCATCTGCTACTTATCTATTTTTATTCGCTTTGAGATCTTCCTGTCTCTTGGAATGATGAGTGATTTTTTAATTGAAACTTGGACATTTTGGATACTTTGAGACTGGATTTTATTTAAACCTTCGGGTTAACTGGCTTTGTTTGATACCACTCTAGCAAAGAAGGGTGGTGGAAAGAGAGGGGTGCTGTCTCATTACTGCTGGATTATAGCAGAGGTCCACATTCCCTGCTCATCCTCCACTGACAGCGCAGAGGGATCGTACTTATTGTTACCATAGGTGAGTGTGGGATTTCTGACTCCCCAACCGTCTTTCTCTGATAGCTGTCTGGCTAGCAGGGATACAAGGTACTGTTCTCTGTGTGTCCTTCCCTGACAACCACCAAGGTGTGGATGGGGCTGACTTTGGTTACTACTAGGTGTGATGCTGCAAGTCCTAACTATGCGCTAAGCCTCCTCTGACATCATGACAGTGAGGAGGAATAAGGTCAGCTTGTCACTAGTGGATGGGCTTAGAAGTCCAAGCTCCTCACTTGGTCTACAATATCAGAATCCTTGTTACCTCTTGGCAGAGATGAAAATCTCAATCCCATCTTTGCCTTTTCTGAGACCACCCAGTGAGGTGGTTGGGGCATCTCAGTACAGCCTAATAAAGGTAGAAGTCTAGGATCACTATCTCAGCCTTTACTGGTGGGGATGGGGGTAGGGCCATAATTTTTATCTGGTGTTCGGCTGCACTTGAGTAGTTACTTCTAGAAGTTTTATGTCTTGCTAGACTGCCCCTTTCCTGGTCCTTTGGCTAGAGAGAGCAGTTCTGGGGGTTTCTTTCATCTGCACTTGTTGCCAGCTTCTGCACTGAGTTTGGGTATATGAAATAAAAAGAAAACCCAGGGAACTCACTGGTCTGTCTTTCTTTGGAACTTGAAGTTCCTATCCAGTTCTCCTTCTTTTTGCCTTTCAAAGTCTTCTTATGTTTGTTTTATATATGTTTTACATGTAGTGTTCTGCTTTTCTAGATCTACTTAGTGAGAGAGATGGGGAAAAGTACATCTACTCCATCTTCCTGGAAGCAGAAAGTGTATTTCAGATACTTGGTATTGGAAGTTACCTCTAAACAGTAGTTAAATTGGATGTATGTGGCTATTATTGTGTTTGTGTGGGGGTTTTTTTGTTTGTTTGTTTTGGGGACTAAATGCCTGTAGGCATATTTTATTGGCAGAGATAAAGAATTCAAAACAAAAACCTGGAATCAACTCCTGTGGATATTTATAAATCTCAAACTGAGACATTTTCTTGACAACTCAGGGACCTAAATAACAACACTAGTTTTTACATGTCAAACTTTACTGTAATTTCTTTTATGTTACTATTCAAACAATGCTCCTCTTTTTTTGGCTCTTTGATCTAGTTACAGAGTGGCTGACAATTTATGGAAATAGTTTTCAGGTTTTCGGTAGTATTATAGGCCTTGTTAAAATCTAACGGTCATGTGTTCCTTTTGAGGGGCTATAGGTATTTCTATAGGGATTTAATAGTCAAAGCTTTACTTTGTAATACAATAGAAGCACATCATCTATAGCACAGTAACTTGTTATAAAATATGAGAAAAATCAAGGCCTTTTTTCAATATAGGTTGTGTAATATTTTTAAATTGCCTAAACAGAAGTATTTTACAGTAAAATGTTATTGTAGATGTTTAAAAGAAAGTTTTCTTTGCCTATATAATATGTGGGTTGTTCAAGGTCTAAAGTAATCTTGGAATTGGATTTGTTTCATTGTAGGGTGATGAATTAGAAGACAATGAAAAGAATTTCTACGAATCTGATGATGATCAGAAGGAAAAGACTGACAAAAGGAAGAAGCCATATACTATGGATCCAGATCATAGACTCTTAATTAGAAATACAAAGCCTTTGCTTCAGAGCAGGAATGCTGCGGTATGTTAAAATCCTTATAAGAAATAATTCACTGGTTTTAAAAAACAGCAATTAAAATGCCTCAATTTAGTAAGTGAGTCTGTGTGTGCTAATGGAACATTTGTTTGTTTACACACCAAATGACATGTAATGGATAGTTGGAAATGCAGTGTGGAATGTAAGCTATAGATTTAGAGACTTAATGTCTGGGAAGTAATACCTAAATATATTTCAGCCTTCCATAATTTCCAGGTATGCAGAGTTAGGTTTTGATGAGAATACCTGGTTTGGCCTACTGGGCTTCATTTACTTTTTAGTGGTTTTGTTAATTGCTTTTCTTAAAATATTTCTAAGTTGTTTCTCAATTGGTTGGATTATATTAGCTCCTATATAAGGACTATGTATATTTATCAGAGCAGGAATGCTGCGGTATGTTAAAATCCTTATAAGAAATAATTCACTGGTTTTAAAAAACAGCAATTAAAATGCCTCAATTTAGTAAGTGAGTCTGTGTGTGCTAATGGAACATTTGTTTGTTTACACACCAAATGACATGTAATGGATAGTTGGAAATACAGTGTGGAATGTAAGCTATTTTTTCTGTATTCAGTCCTCTCCACTTTTTATTTCAATAAAATTTCATTTCATTTAATACCAATTGATCTTAAATTATTCTTTTTGGATGATTTATCCAAACTATTATCTAATGCATTGCTTCTTTTAAAGCCTCTCTAGTCTTGCAGAATGTCCTTCTGGATTTGTCTGATTGCTGCTGCTGCTTTTTATTTTGTTTTTTGATTTTGTTTTTGCTATACCTACTGGAATGGGATGGTTGCATCTTTTATAGTGTCATTTAATTCTTTTATATTCTCTGTTTCCTGTTAACTGGCAGTTATATCCTAGGCTTGACGGATTTTAGTTAAACATGTTCTTAAAGATTTTAACTGAGAAAATGTTCTTAATGAATTGTTCTGTTCAGTTAGTAAAAACTTCAAATACGTGGAATTTGCATTATTTTTTCTGATTCTTGAGAATTTAGAGCTTATAGCTTTGTGTATCCTAGTTATCAGCAACAATTTTTGTCTAATACCTAATAGTTTAGTTTCCAAATCATTATTCAGTAATCATGCCCAGTCATAACAAAAATATTATTTCATGGATGTTGTAAAATATGCTTATATTTTAATGTACTCAGCTTAGCCAGATGCTAGTTAGGTAGCTGTAATCTGCCATCTTAAACTCTACTTTATGAGTGACTCACTATTCATTTAACTATGTCTTAGAAACTGATTTTATAGTTCAAATACTTATGGATCAAAAACATTCTCAAATAGTGAAACAAATAGTGGCAGTTTGTACTTTTTGTCCCAGTTTGTTTGGGTTCCCTGCTTACTTGATGGTGTACCAGATAGAGGTGGTTTACTTTTTGTGTCAGTGTATTTTGGTGCTTTGTTTTGGGATGCTGCTAAATATGAGTAAAGGCTAACTTTTGAAGAATTGTGGATAGTTTTTTTTTAACCTCATACTTAAGTTTGTGGAGAGACTTTGAGAATTTCTTTCAGGAAATTTAATATGTCATTGCTGTGTAGTTTGTACTGGAGATAGATACTGAAAGCGGAATGTTAGGAGGCTATTCTAACAGTCTAAATAAGGTGACAGCGGCATGAATGGTTAAGAGTAGAAAAGTGTTTATAGGATGCACTTTATTATGAACAGGCATGATGTAACTGTCGAAGGCCTATAAGGTTGTATATTTTTACTCTTTTGATTTTGAAGCTTTGGGAACTTTCTTCATGGCGTTTACAGATTAGCCTATACATGTCGAATTCTGGGTATCAAAGAGACTGTAAACTGTTGGATTTCTAAATACTGAGGAAAAAGAGGCTCATTTAGTCCTTTCGGATTTTGGAGTACCCTCATATATTAGAACAGATGGCATGCCAAGTGGCAGCTAGAATTTTAAAGACTAGAATTTAATCTTGGATTAGATCAGTCATTAATTGAGATTGTTTTATTTTATAAGATTTAAAATTCAGTAGAGTTTATTTTGTAACTAACTTATATTTACAGTTCACAAGTGAGGGAATGAGATATTCTTGCATTTTTAAAATTCTCAACTAACGTTTTAAAGCTATATATCAAACTTGTAAGAAAGTACAAGAAATGGCAAACAGTAAATTTAGAATCTTGTATACTGTATTTTTAAAAACAATTCTTTAGTTTTAGAAGAAACTTTTTTTAACCTCAAACGTTCTCCTGTGCTGTATACTATTTAGGCATATATATTAATAGAACTTTTGCTATATATTTGTTCAAACTTCATAGACCAGGCAGAATTAAATTAATATTAGTGTGTCCTTTGAGCCAAAGGCAGCATTAGTAACATCTGTAGCTATATCTCTACAGTTGTCACTCTGAATCTGAGTGTAGAGGCACTTAGGGGAAGCAGTACTCTTCTGTTTTGAGACAAAGAAATTCGAATCACCCTTTGTTTGTTTTGTTTTGTTGAGACAGAGTCTCACTGTGTTGCTCAGGCTGGAGTTCAGTGGCATAATCTCGGCTCACTGCAACTTCTACCTCCTGGGTTCAAATGATTCTCGTGTCTCAGCCTCCCAAGTAGCTGAGATTACAGGCGTGTACCACCACACTTACCTAATTTTTGTATTTTTAGTACAGATGGGGTTTCACCATGTTGGCCAGGATGGTTTCACACCTGACTGCAAGTGATCCACCTGTCTCAGCCTCCTAAAGGGGTGGGAGTACAGGCGTGAGTCGCTGTGCCCAGTCTTCGAATCACCCTTATAATGGCTTTGAACCAAAAGCCATTTTTAAGGTTCTGTGTTTTTAAAAACAAGATTATTTTAAATGCTACTGCTGTAGATGTATTTGTTTTAATGGAGTTTCTTTAATTGTAACTTAAATGTGCTGAGTTTTCTTTATTTCAGCCTACTTGTTACTGTTGTCCTGGCTTCATTTAGAAAGGCATGCTTACAATTCTTAAAAAGCCCCAGTCTCAGAGCAGCAGCCGAGGAGCATGGGAATTTCGAGTGTCTTGAGCTTTGCCACATACTAGCTGTTAAACCTTGAGCAGGTCATGCAATGTCTCTTTTTTTTTTCTGAGGATGTATTCATTTCATAGCACTGCTATACATATTGCCACAACCTGAGTGGATTAAAACAACATAAACTTATTCTGTCATATTTCAGGAAGCCAAAAGTCTGAAATCAAGGTATAATCAGTATTGGTTCCTTCTGTGCACTCTGAGGGAGAAACCATCTCTTCCCTAGCTTCTGGTGATTGCCAGCAATCTGTGGCATTGCTTGGCTTATGTATGTATCACACTAATTATCTCCATCTTCACATGGCCTTCACTGTGTCTCTTTTTGTCCTTTTTTTCTCTTATAAGGACACTTTCATTCAATTTAGGGCTCTTAACCAGCATGATCTCATTTCAATTCTTACGTTAATAATTTCTGCAGAGATACCACTTCCAAATAAGATCAGATTCTGAGGATAGAATTGGTCACTGGGGGTGAGGGACACTTCTTCAACTCATTACAAAGAGTAACATTCCATTTTACATCACAGGAATTTGTAGGACTTGGAGGAAATAATGTGTAGGAATGGATTTTGAAGTTGTAGAGTGCTCTGGTGTTCATAGTTCCTGTTATTTTTATGCTTTATCTTGTAGGTGGTTATGGCAGTTGCTCAGCTGTATTGGCACATATCACCAAAATCTGAAGCTGGCATAATTTCTAAATCACTAGTGCGTTTACTTCGTAGCAATAGGTAGGTCATGATTTTATATATGTTTTTTTCTTTCGTATTCCTTCAAAAGTAATGTTTGAACAAATTTAATCTTTCAGGCATTTAATGTATAACTCTGACTATACTTTAATCTATCAATCAGTAAGATTTCATACTTAATGAGATTATTATAAAAGTCTTTATACGTTTATCTCAAACTTAATTATAAATACTGAAATTTTTTTTAACCTCAAGCCCAAAGATACTGAAAATATTTTGTGGCATAATTCTAGGGTGACACTAGTAGCCTAGTATTAGTGCTTGATATTTTTAGGTATGGCAATAATGATGTTCGGGAGTTTTAGTAAATCTGGAATCACTGAAAAACTATACTGAAGTACTATCAGATTGACTTACTCAATGTATTAATACATGGTTTTATATAGAGCAATGTGTATGCTAAGTAATGTAGTTTATGCCAGAATTGCGCTTCCTATAAAGCTGGAATATTTAATTACTCTGCTTTGCTCCACTCTAAAAAGAGAGCTATGTTTTAAATAGCTACTCATTTTAAAGATTGCATACTCTTAGTTTCAGATAGACAGAGCATGCCACCTTCTTTAATTTTACCTCTTTATAATTTAGTGGTTTAGGTAAACAATTCAAAACAATTTATTGAGTTTCCATGACATATAACATGAGAATCACGATTTCAGGTTTAATTCAGACTTTTGTTCTGTGTTTAAGAATACCTTTATTTCAGCTATTTGACATACCTTAGCTGTTTTTCAGTAATTAGTTGTTTTAATTTGAAACAGTGTTTTTCGTTGAGTGCTTGTTTCCACTAATTGGGTTGGAAGGAAAGAACCAGGTATTTATTTTTGCCTTTAACTGGAACTTAGTCCACAATTTTAGCTCTTGACTGGCTTAGTAACAAATGAGATGCCATTTCCTTTGTGTATGTATTCTCCGTATCTTTATATCCAGCTATTATTTTTCTCTTTTGTTAGCTCAGTATTTTTTTTTTTTTTTCCCTATGGCTAGTTCAAAGGCTATCAGAAAGACCTGGAATTGGTCTTTCACGTGAAGCCTTATACCAGATTCAGTTCATTTATTAGATATTTGGATCTAAAAATAACATGACTGCTTTTTAAATCTGACCTTTGCCTTGGGAAGAATGAGTTATTTAATGAGTTTATAATAACAGTGTGGTCATATTTACCCCAGTAACACTAGGGATACCTTCCTTAGATGTGTTGAAAGCAGCTAAAATGTTAACTTTATATTTTAGGAGTATTTTATCATAAAATTTGTTTTAACTATTCTTCATGATGAATCACATGTAATTTATTGGTATTTTGTAGGAAAAGTGCATTAAAATGGCACTTGTCTAAGATTTACTAAAAACTTTTCAATATTACATTTAAGAGTCTCATTCACTATGAAATTATTGCTAATTCTTTTTCATTATTATAGTGCTTACTCAAAGATGTTTCATTGGAACATACACCCAGTGATAATTCTGTTTTGATTTCTAGGGAGGTGCAGTATATTGTCCTACAAAATATAGCAACTATGTCAATTCAAAGAAAGGTATGTACATTCTGAACACATAATTTAAGAGACACGTGAACACATTAGTACCTTAATGTATTCTTGTATTTGTTTTTGTAATCTAGGGAATGTTCGAACCTTATCTGAAGAGTTTCTATGTTAGGTCAACTGATCCAACTATGATTAAGACACTGAAGGTATGTATGCTTTCATTTTTCAGATGCTTTTAACACATTTGTTTTGAAGAGATATTGGAACAGCTTTTAGCATCTGTGGGATGCAGTCCTGCTTTTCAAAAAACATTGATATAGTTAAGGGTTTTTCTTTATACTTTTCAATATTATTATATACTAATTACTGTACTACATTCTGATAATGTAAAGTTAAGCCATGCTACCTACAACTTGATTAACTCACAGATTACTGAAGGAGACAGGCATTTAAATAAATAACTTCGGAGATTGGGTCCAAGATGGCTGAATAGGAATAGCTCTGGTCTGCAGCTCCCAGCATGATGAACGCAGAAGATGGGTGATTTCTGCATTTCCAACTGAGATACCTGGTTCATCTCACTGGGACTGGTTGGACAGTGAGTGCAGCCCCAGAAGGCGAGGTGAAGCAGAGTGGGGCGTGCCTCACTCATGAAGCGCAAGGGGTCGGGGGATTTCCCTTTCCTAGCCAAGGAAAGCCGGGACAGACTGTGCGTGGAAAAATGGGACACTCCCACCAAAATACTGCGCTTTTCCCAAGGTCTTAGCAACCAGCAGACAAGGAGATTCTCTCCCATGCCTGGCTCAGTAGGTCGCACGCCCATGGAGCCTTGCTCACTGCTAATGCAGCAGCCTGAAATCAAACTGCGAGGCCGCAGCCCAGCTTGGGGAGGGTCGTCTGCCATTGCCGAGGCTTGAGTAGGTAAACAAAGCGACCAGGGAGCTTGAACTGGGTGGAGCCCACCGCAGCTCAGCAAGGCCTGCTTCCTCTGTAGACTCTGACTCTGTGGGCAGGGCATAGCTGAACAAAAGGCAACGGACAACTTTTACAGACATAAACGTCCCCATCTGACAGCTCTGAAGAGAGCAGTGGTTCTTCCAGCTCGGTGTTTGAGCTCTGAGAACATACAGACTGCCTCCTCAAGTGGGTCCCTGACCCCCGTGTAGCCTAACTGGGAAACGCCTCCCAGTAGGGGCCAACAGACACCTCGTATAGACAGATGCCCTTCTGGGATGAAGCTTCCAGAGGAAGGACCAGGCAGCAATATTTGCTGTTCTGCAGTATTTGCTGTTCTACAGCCTCCACTGGTGATACCCAGGCAAACAGGGTCTGGAGTGAACGTCCAGCAAACTCCAACAGACGTGCAGCTGAGGGACCTGACTGTTAGAAGGAAAACTAACAGAAAGGAATTGCATCAACATCAACTAAAAGGACATCCACACCAAAACCCCATCTGTAGGTCACCAACATCAAAGACCAAAGGTAGATAAAACCACAAAGATGGGGAGAAACCAGAACAGAAGAGCTGAAAATTCTAAAAACCAGATCACCTCTTCTCCTCCAAAGGATCGCAGCTCCTCACCAGCAATGGAAGAAAGCTGGACGGAGAATGACTTTGACAAGTTGACAGAAGTAGGCTTT
The DNA here is from genome assembly GCF_001698545.2 of Rhinopithecus bieti. NCBI lineage: Eukaryota > Metazoa > Chordata > Mammalia > Primates > Cercopithecidae > Rhinopithecus > Rhinopithecus bieti. The sequence continues at coordinate 348,659 of NW_016812027.1, forward strand.
AGAAGGTCGGTCATAACTGACTTCTCCGAGCTAAAGGAACATGTTCAAACCCATCTCAAGGAAGGTAAAAACCTTGAAAATAGTTAGACGAATGGCTAACTAGAATAAACACTGTAGAGAAGACCTTAAGTGACCTGTTGGAGCTGAAAATCATGGCACAAGAACTTTGTGACACATGCACAAGCTTCAATAGCTGATTCGATCAAGTGGAAGAAAGGGTATCCGTGATTGAAGATCAAATTAATAGAGCTAGAGGACAAGGTTATAGAAAAAAGAGTAAAAAGAAATGAACAAAGCCTCCAAGAAATATGAGACTGTGTGAAAAGACCAAATCTACGTTTGACTGGTGTACCTGAAAGTGACGGGGAGAGTGGAACCTATCTGGAAAACACTCTTCAGGATATTATCCAGGAGAACTTCCCTAACCTACCAAGGCAGGCCAACATTCAAATTCAAGAAATACAGAGAACACCCCAGAATACTCCTCGAGAAGAGCAACCCCAAGACACATAATTGTCAGATTTACCAAAGTTGGAATGAAGGAAAAAATGTTAAGGGCAGCCAGAGAGAAAGGTCGGGTTACCCACAAAGGGAAGCCCATCAGACTAACAGCGGATCTCTTGGCAGAAACCCCACAAGCCAAAAGAGAGTGGGGGCCAATATTCAGCATTCTTAAAGAAAACAATTTTCAACCCAGAATTTCATATCCAGCCAAACTAAGCTTCATAAGTGAAGGAGAAATAAAATCCTTTACAGACAAGCAAATGCTGAGAGATTTTGTCACAACCAGGCCTATCTTACAAGAGCTCTTGAAGGAAGCACTAAACATGGAAAGGAATAACCGGTACTAGCCACTGCAAAAAGATCCCAAGTTGTAAAAACCATCGATTCTATGAAGAAACTGCATCAACCAATGGGCAAAATAACCAGTGAACATCATAATGACAAGATCAAATTCACACATAACAGTATTAACCTTAAATGTAAGTGGACCAAATGCCCCAATTAAAAGACACAGACTGGCAAGTTAGATAAAGAGTCAAGACCCATCAGTGTGCCGTATTCAGGAGACCCATCTCACATGCAGAAACACACATAGGCTCAAAATAAAGGGATGGAGAAAGCTGTACCAAGCAAATGGAAAGCAAAAA
>NW_016812027.1:350691-371487 GCF_001698545.2 Rhinopithecus bieti
GCTGAATTCTACCAGAGGTACAAAGAGGAGCTGGTACTATTTCTTCTGAAACTATTCCAATCAACAGAAAAAGAGGGAATCCTCCCTAACTCATTTTATGAGGCCAACATCATCCTGATACCAAAGCCTGGCAGAGACACAACAAAATAAGAGAATTTTAGACCAATATCCCTGATGAACATCGATGCAAAAATCCTTAATAAAATACTGGCAAACTGAATTCAGCACATCAAACAGCTTATCTACCACGATCAAGTTGGATTCATCCCTGCGATGCAAGGCTGATTCAACATACGCAAATCAATAAATGTAATCCATCACGTAAACAGAACCAATGACAGAAACCACATGATTATCTCAATAGATGCAGAAAAGGCCTTCGACAAACTTCAGCAGCCTTTCGTGCTAAAAACTCTCAATAAACTAGGTATTGATGGAATGTATCTCAAAATAAGAAGAGCTACTTATGACAAACCCGCAGCCAATTATCATACTGAATGGGAAAAACTGGAAGCATTCCCTTTGAAAACCGGCACAAGACAAGGATGCCCTCTCTCACCACTCCTGTTCAACATAGTGTTGGAAGTTCTGGCCAGGCCAATCAGGCAAGAGAAAGAAATGAAGGGTATTCAGTTAGGAAAAAAGGAAGTCAAATTGTCCCTGTTTGCAGATGACATGATTGTATATTTAGAAAACCCCATTGTCTCAGCCCAAAATCTCCCTAAGCTGATAAGCAACTTCAGCAAAGTCTCAGGATACAAAATCAATGTACAAAAATCATAAGCATTCCTATAGACCAAGAACAGACAAACATAAAGCCAAATCGTGAGTGAACTCCCATTCACAATTATGATAAAGAGAATAAAATACCTAGAGATCCAACTTACAAGGGATGTGAAGGACCTCTTCAAGGAGAACTACAAACCACTTCTCAACAAAATAAAAGAGGACACAAACAAATGGAAAAACATTTCGTGCTCATGGATAGGAAGAAGTAGTTAGTGATAATGGCCATACTGCCCAAAGTAATTTATAGATTCAATGCCATCCCTTTCAAGCTCCCAATGACTTGCTTCACAGAATTGGAAAAAGTTCATCTGGAACCAAAAAAGAGCTCGCATTGCCAAGACAATTCTAAGCAAAAAGGACAAAGCTGGAGGCATCACCCTACCTCACTTTATACTACAAGGCTACAGTAACCAAAACAGCATGGTACTGGTACCAAAACAGAGATATAGATCAATAGAACAGAACAGAAGCCTCAGAAATAACACCACACATCTACAGCCATCTGATCTTTGACAAGCCTGACAAAAACAAGCAATGGGGAAAGGATTCCCTATTTAATAAATGGTGCTGGGAAACCTGGCTAGCCATATGTAGAAAGCTGAAACTGGATCCCTTCCTTACACTTTATACAAAAAATTAATTCAAGATGGATTGGAGACTTAAATGTTAGAGCTGAAACCATAAAAACCCTAGAAGAAAACCTAGGCAGTACCATTGAGGACATAGGCATGTGCAAGGACTTCATGACTAAAACACCAAAAAGCAATGTGGGATCTAATTAAAGAGCTTCTGCATGGCAAAAGAAACCTCCTTCAGAGTGAACAGGCAACCTACAGAATGGGAGAAAATTTTTGCGATCTACCATCTGACAAAGGGCTAATATCCAGAATCTACAAAGAACTTAAATAAATTTACAAGAAAAGCCAACCCCATCCAAAGTAGGCAAAGGATATGAACAGATACTTCTCAAAAGAAGACATCTATGCAGCCAACAGACATATGAAAGAAAAAATGCTCATCATCACTGGTCATCAGAGAAATGCAAATCAAAACCACAATGAAATACCGTCTCACACCAGTTAGAATGGCAATCATTAAAAAGTCAGGAAACAACAGATTCTGCAGAGGATGTGGAGAAATAGGTATGCTGTTCCACTGTTGGTGGGAGTGTAAATTAGTTCAACCATTGTGGATGACAGTGTGGCGATTCCTCCAGGATCTAGAACTAGAAATAACATTTGACCCAGTGATCCCATTACTGAGTATATACCCAAAGGATTATAAATTATTCTACTGTAAAGACACATGCACACATATGTTTATTGCAGCACTGTTCACAGTCACAAGGCTTGGAACCAACCCAGATGTCTATCAATGATAGAGTGAATTAAGAAAATGTGGCATATATATACCATGGAATACTATGCAGCCATTAGAAAGGATGAGTTCATGTCCTTTGCATGGACATGGATGAAGCTGGCAATCATCATTCTCAGCAAACTATCACAAGGACAGAAAACCAAACACCGCATGTTTTCACTCATAGGTGGGAATTGAACAATGAGAACACTTGGACACAGGGTGGGGAATGTCACACACCAGGGCCTGTCAGAGGTTTGGGGGCTGGGGGAGAGATAGCATTAGGAGAAATACCTAAAGTAAATGACGAGTTAAGGGGTGCAGCAAACCAACATGGCACACGTATACCTATGTATCAAACCTGCACGTTGTGCACATGTACCCTAGAACTTAATGTGTAATAATATAAATAAATAAATAACTCAGGGCTTGGCACAATGGCTCATCCCTGTATTGCTAGCACTTTGGGAGGCTAAGGTAGGAGGATTGCTTGAGGCCAGGAGTTCGACACCAGCTTGGGCCACATAGTGAGACTCTGTCTCTACAGAAAAATCAAAATTAGCCAGGTGTGGTGGTGCATGCCTATAATCTTAGCTACTTGGGAGGCTGAGGTGGGCAGATCGCTTGAGCCCAGAAAGTTGAGGCTGCAGTTGAGCATGCCACTGCACTCCAGTCTGGGTGATAGAGTGAGACCCTGTCTCTAACTAACTTATTTTAGTACCGTGTGTTTTAAGTGATACGGATATTTGAATTGAGTGTTGTGAAGAACAGAAAGGTGGAGCTAATTCTCTGAGAGGTTTAGAAAAGATGACGTTTGGGTGGATCTTAAAAGAATAATATTGTGAATTTTTTTCTTGGTTGGCAGGTTGATCGGGAGGTTGAAGGGTTAGAGTAGGTGAAAAACATAATTGATGCTAACACAAGGGATTATGAAAGAGCATTGTTTTCAGGAAGTAATAAATGGTATAGAGTGCAGTTAGGAATATAAATCTGTTGTGATTAAAATAGTATGTTATTTAGACAGAAAAGTAAGTAGAAAGAGTAGAAAGCCTTGAAACATGCCCATACATGCAAAAATGTACCGTGTAGTAGAGGAGATATTACAAACCAATGAGGAAAGGATGGACTATGGACTGTTCAAGACTGTTCAATATTAGAATGATGTATTATTCATATGAAAACTGAGTTTAATAATAAAATCTAAATTATACCCAAATTCAAGGATATTTTACCAAAAAAACCTGGTTTATAATTAGCGAAAGTGTCAAGGTCATAAAAGTTAAAAGAAAGACTAAGAAACTGTTTCACACCAAAGGAGACAACTTGCTACAATATGTGATATCTTTTATTATATCTGGATTATATATAGATATTTTATTATATCTGGATTTTATTATAACTGGATCCTTTTATTATATGTCATTGAGACAGTTATTGAAACTTAAATGCATAGTGACAATTGCGTGAAAGTAATACATCAGTTTAATAACCTGATTTTCTTGGTTGTATTGTAGTCTGTGGAACACGTCCTTGTTTATAGGAAATATACATAGAAGTTTTTGGGGATAATGTGGCATCAGATTGGCATCTGTAGTCTCAAATCATTCAGAAAAACAACAACAGTTCTTTGTACTATACATGTAGCTTTTTTGTATGTTTGAGATTGTTTTTTAAAAGTTGTCCAGCTGGACGCAATGGTTCATGCCTATAATCCTAGGACTTTGGGAGGCTGAGGCAGGAGGATTGCTTGAGTCTAGGAGTTTAAGACCAGCCTGGGCAACACAACGAGACTCCATCCCTGCAAAAAAATTAAAAATAAGCTGAGCATGGTGGTATGTACCTGTAGTCCCAGCTACTTGGGAGGCTCAGCTGGGAGGATTGCTTGAGCCCCAGAGGTTAAGGCTGCAGTGAGCCATGATCACACCACTGCACTCCAGCCTGGGTGACAGAGTAAGACCTTGTCTCAAAAAAAAAAAAAAAAAAAAAGAAAAAAAAGTTGTCCAAAAGTTAAAATACAGTTATCAAAATAAAATTAAAAATTAAAAGATAATCTGGGAAAAATATTTCTAATACATGTGTCCGAATAAATGATTTGTACCCAGAATATATAAAGAACTCCTCCTACAGTTTGTGCCTTCTGATTGGAGCATTTAGATCATTTACTATTTGGTTTTTTTTTTTTTTAATTTTTATTTCAGTAGGTTTTTGGGGAACAGGTGGTGGTGTTTGGTTACATGCATTAATCTTTAGTAGTGATTTCTGAGATTTTGGTTCACCCATCACCTAAGCAGTGTCACTGCATCCAATGTGTAGTCTTTTATTCCTCACCATCCCCTCCCCTTTCCCCCGAGTCCCCAAAGTCCAATGTATTCTTCGTATGCCTTTGCATCCTCATAGCTTAGCTCTCACTTATGGGTGAGAACATAACGATGTTTGGTTTTCAATTCCTGTGTTACTTCACTTAGAATAATAGTCTCCAATTCTATGTAATTTCTGTGAATGCCATTATTTTGTTCCTTTTTGTAGCTGAGCAGTATTCCACGGTGTGTGTGTGTGTCTGTGTCTGTACAACATGTTCTTCATCCACATGTTGATTGATGGGCATTTGGGCTGGTTCCATATTTTTGCAATTGCAAATTGTGCTGCTGTAACCGTGTGTGCAAGTTTATTTTTTGTATAATGACTTCTTTTCCTCTGGGTAGATACTAGTAGTGGGATTGCTGGATCAGACAGTAGTTCTACTTTTAGTTTTTAAAGGAATCTCCACACTGTTTTCTATAGTGGTTGTACTAGTTTACATTCCCACCAACAGTGTAAAAGTGTTCCCTTTCACCACATCCATGCTGACATCTATTATTTTTTGATTTTTTGATTATGGCCACTCTTGCTGGAGTGAGGTGGTTTCGCATTGTGGTTTTGATTTGCATTTCCCTAATAAGTAGTTATGTTGAGCGTTTTTCCATATGCTTATTGGCCATTTGTATATCTTTGAGAATTGTCTATTCATTTCCTTTGCCTATTGGTGGGATTGTTTTTTTCTTGCTGATTTCTTTGTAGATTCTGGATATTAGTCCTTTGTCAGATGTATAGACTGTGAAGATTTTCTTCCACTCTGTGGGTTGTCTGTTAACTCTGCTGATTATTTCCTATGCTGTGCGGAAGCTTTCTAGTTTAATTAAGCCCCATCTATATATCTTTGTTTTTGTTGCATTTGTTACTGGATTTGGATCATGAAGTCTTTGCCTAAGCCAGTGTCTAGAAGGGTTTTTCCGATGTTATCTTCTAGAATCTTTATGGTTTCAGGTCTTAGATTTAAGTCTTTGATCCATCTTGAGTTGAATTTTATATAAGATGAGAGATGAGGATCCAGTTTCATTCTTCTTCGTGTGGCTTGCCAATTATCCTGGCACCATTTGTTGAATAGGGTATCCTTTCCCCATTTTGTGTTTCTGTTTGCCTTGTCAAAAATCAGTTGGCTATAAATATTTGGCTTTATTTAATGTAATTATTGATATGAATGTATTTATGTTCACATCTTGATTTGCTTCTGTTTGTCTCTTCTGTTTTTTTGTGATTTTCTTAAGACTAAATATTTTTTATTAGTAAAATTTTTTTTTCACAAGCCCATTGGAGATTACACGTTGTTTATATCTATAAATCCAGAAGAGGGAATTAAAATATCTTGAGTGTATGGGATGGTAGATTATAGGAGAACAAATGAAAAGAATTAATTGCTATCTGGAAAACAGATGTATTAACATGGAGGGCAAATTGTTTTCTAACTTTGCTAAAAGACAAAAGCCAAACTGGCAGAACTGTTTAGGTTAATTATATATAAATTGTAAGTTTGCACTGGGCAAACAATTAGTGAAGATGTAGGATTCTCCTTTTCCAAATTATTTTCAAAGAACTAGGAATTGTCTGGTATCAGTTTGTGAACGTAAGAAAGTAGACTAAGTTGACCTGAAGGGTGTAATGCCTTACCACGTTGGTGACAATGTGATTGTGTGTGTGTGTGTGTGTGTGTGTGTCACAGTTTCACTCTTGTTTCCCAGGCTGGAGTGCAATGGCGCGATCTCGGCTCACTGCAACCTCTGCCTCCTGGGTTCCAGCGATTCTCCTGCCTCAGCCTCCCGAGTAGCTGGGATTATAGGCATGCACCACCACGCCTGGCTAATTTTGTATTTTTAGCAGAGATGGGGTTTCTCCATGTTGGTCAGGCTGGTCTGAGACTCCTGGCCTCAGGTGATCCACCTGCCTCGGCTTCCCAAATTGTTGGCATTACAGGAGTGAGTCACCGTGCCCGGCCAACAATGTGATTTTTAAAAGTGAAATAAACTTTCAATTAAATGCTTGTACTCTATTAAATTCATCTTGCTACCATTGTTTTTAAATGTTTACTTTCTCTTTTGTCTTCTACAGCTTGAAATTTTGACAAACTTGGCAAATGAAGCCAACATATCAACTCTTCTTCGAGAATTTCAGGTTTGTGTACAGTGCTAATTATAAAAAACTTCTAAAACATATGTTCAGTCTTAAATATGCATCTTTTTCTATCTAGAAATAAGTAATTATGTACATAAAATAGTGATTGGTACAAGATTGACAACTAAGAAATTTACAAATTTGCAAGAATAATTACAAATTTATAATTTAAGGAAAACATAGTATTCTCTTTCATATTTTCATAGACTTTGAAGGACTTTGGTTTATAACTCTGTCTTTGTTTGAAATTGCATTTCTGGTAAGAATTTCATCTTTTTGTGCTGCCAACATAAATAGTCCTTTCTATATTCTGTGGTCATGAAAGTGGCTTCATTTCTTACCTGGTGGTTCCTATTTTATTGACCTATCACTATTTTTGACACTACCCCCGTAGCCTCATATATAGCTCAAAAAATGTTGTTTATAATTGCCCCACTATGATTTTTTAAATTGCTATTTTTTATTTTGATTTGTTTTGTTGTACTTTTATGCCGTATGAGAATCTTCCTAGCTGCATTTCCCCCCAAAATATTATTCAAAAACTACTTCATGGACATCATACCCTTTATGATGGAAAGGTCATCTCTGAAACCTTAGTGGTAGAGCACAGCAATAGAAAACTTTACATCAGTATCATGACTTTTACATTCCATTATCTGTTTTCTTAACAAAAATATACCACATACTATGCAGTAATCACAGAGTTTTTCTTTTATCAGCTTCCAACTTTCAGAGATGTATTTTTTGCCATTGTCCTCCTATATGCCAGTATTAAATTTCTTCTTGGGTATAAGACACTATGTACACTATTTCTTTTTAGCTATGTGGTTTTTAAATTTTTTACAGGAGTAGTAGAATAATATGGCATGTCCATAATTTATATTTTCATACCTGGATTACTCTACTTTCATGATGTGTATCTTTCTAGCCAAATTTCTTAAAAAATTAAGATGTTCTGGAAATGCACTCATTTATATGACAGAAAATATAGTATTTTATGTTCTTATTCAGTAATCTTATAGCTGTAGATCATTGCTTGAATTTGATTTTCACTTCATTCTTATAATGTTATTTATTTAAAGTACTGGTCTTTGTGTTTATTCTTGTTCCTTTCCTGTTGTCCTGTCTAGTCTCTTTGGGTGTTCTCTCACTGTCTACTTTTTGCTTATATCAAGTCTCCTGGGATTGTACAAAGGGAGACTTAGGTAATCTTATGGAATGGGTTGTATAGAGGGCACATACTAGACCTGCTTCAAAATTTTGGTCATCTAGTCTTTTCATTTGATATCGGGATGTTTAATAAGGTCCGTTTTTCAGTCAAACTTTTAAGTATATTTTTTTCATGTATTCATTTTTATCACTCTCTAAATTTGTACCTTCTGTCTGTGTTTGGTGTTATGCTCATAGTTATGGTTTTAGCAACTTTTTGGGTAAAATAGGGAATGTTTCTAAAGACTCATAAGTATATATTTTTAGTTAAGGAAATTAATTTATTTGGGAACACTTTTAAATATAAAAAACCAGGAGAGTTTAATTAATTTATTTCTTCAACATTTAATCACCTTGTGGGTACCATTTTTAGCAGATTTGTATTTTTTTAGATATCTTTAGATTTTCTCCTGCATTTGTCGTTTAGACACCACTTAAATGTATATACTTTTTTTGCATTTTTGATAACCATAGTGTTAAGTCTACATTGTATACTTCTTTTGAATTTTTTGAGGTTGGGACTCTTTCTTAAAATTTCAATTGTTAATGACATTTCAAATTTCATATATATGATATAAAGTGTGTATATTTCTGTAAACAGTGGAAGGTTTTGTCATGTAAACATTAGGAAGGTTCTAACCAAAGTGAAATTCTCTAGGGCTATTATAAATTTTTAAAAGATCTTTTAACTTCCTGTTGTTAAATCAGTGATTTATTTCTTTATTTTTAAATTTGTATATATATAGTGTGTGTATATGTATATACTATATATAGTGTGTATATATATAGTGTGTGTATATATGCATAGTGTATATATATACACACACACTATGTATATAGTATATATACACACACACACACACACACATATATACCCTTTACAGTATATTTTTAAAGCATACTTTTAAAGAAAACTGGTTTCAAAAGTATGGTATTTTATTTTATTATAAAGTGAGTATTTGAAGTCTTTATTGAAATATTGTTCATTGTAACTATTATTCTTTTACAACCATTGTGATAGATTTTGAAAGTAAAATGTTTATAAATAGCCTACTGGTCCCTTTCTTCCTTTTCTCCCAATTTTAGATTTAGTGTCTCTGAAAAGTGACCTTTTTTTTCCATAGATTCACAGATGCTGCTGGTAAATGAACTGAAACCTCCAAAGAGAGAGCTCTCATCATCTCTTTCAACCTTGCACTTAAACTAATTGCTGTCTTTGGGTGACTGCTCCTACTATCTGTTTTGCAGTCTCAAGCCACTAGGGCCACAGGTGAATGAGCCTGGCTTGAAAATGTGCTTCGTCCATAGGCACATTCGTTAAGTAAAAAAATCAAAACAAAATGAAATTAATCTACATCATCACTTGGTCCTCATATTGTGCTTATGAGAAGTTTATGTATGCTGGAATTCTCACATATTGATGAAATTTAATATAATCAGATTTTTGGTTAACTCGATAATACCAATGTGTAAACTAATTGAAATAATATCTTTTAGACCTATGTGAAAAGCCAGGATAAACAATTTGCAGCAGCCACTATTCAGACTATAGGCAGATGTGCAACCAACATCTTGGAAGTAACTGACACGTGCCTCAATGGCTTGGTCTGTCTGCTGTCCAACAGGGATGGTAAGTTCACAGTTTCATTTTGTTTTCAAGTGATTTATAATTTGGATATTCTTGGTATTATTTCCAAGTTGTAACCTTTTCTAACTTTGCATTTGAGCTTTTCCAGTTATGTCAGTAGTATGGTCACAATAAGTAGCACTTTATCCTTGAAATGCACATAAATATGCATATTCTGGGTTTTTTTTTTTTTTTTTTTTTTTTTTTAGTAAAATAGGCCATTAACTAGCAGGTAGTATTTGTTTTACTGCAACAGATCTACGAAAATTTGTTTTACTTCTTTACAGTTTAATCTCCTTGATTGTATCCTTTCCATCTTTTTACTGCATTTTAATGGCATGTAAGTTGTGCATAATATTGGTTCACCTGCAGAGGGTGCTAAAAGCAGGCAAATGACTATAACATGGAGAAGTGGCTAGATCAAAAAACATGTTATACCTTCAACATTTTTTTCCTCAGAAATTCACGCAATAATTTTATATTCAAAATTAACTAGATTTAAAAGCCATCAACTTGGAGTAGCTTTATGTTTTTAAGCCAAACAATATCTGAGTGTTCGGTAAAACTGGATAGGTAATATCCAGTAAAATATGTAATCTAGATCCCATATTGTTCTATGGCAAAGCGTCAGTTATTTCTGTGGGTAAGGCTTTAAAATAAATGGAGCCATTTAGAGAAAGAAAGAAAAGCCAACTTTACCTTTAAAATAATTTTGTTTAAAGGACTTTTATTATAATTACGTATTTAATTAAAATGAGACTTTTTAAAGAAAAGCATAATTTTCTTTGTAAAATCATTGAAATTATTTATGGGATTTAAAATATACTTATGTCTATGTCATCTCTAGATACGGACATATATGATACAGCAGCCCATGAGGTAAAACAATAAAATTGATTACATTTTATTTGAAAAATAACTTTTTAGTACAAGAATCCTATAATCCCTAATTATCTTTTCCCACATGTAGATATCTTTAGAAAACTGTAACGTTGTTGAAAGTATTTCTGATGAAAAAAATTAGAACAAACTTTATTCCCAGATAACACTGATTTTTGTCGTGAGCATAAAATTTTAAACTTGTACCTGTAAACTCAAGATATTATGACTAAAGATTTTTCTACCTGTAGTATTAAAACTCCAGATAAATGCCAACCAAAATTATCAAGACAATAGGTTTAAAAATTTTTTTATCTCTACGAAATAGCTAGTGGAGATAGGATGATAAGTGTCATCCACTCTCTCTCTTTCTACTTTTAATAATAACTAATCCTTTTATCTCTGTTTCTATGTCTCATTTTAAAATGTGACTTTAAAATGTGTTTTAAAGAAATTTTCTGTGCCTTTAATAATGACTTGCTATTCGACCAAATAAAATACATACGTTGGGAAAATAACTTTGTACCATTAAAGATTATGAACGAAGGTTTACCACGGCAATTGTTCTTTTACATTTTAGTTGTATACAGAAAGCACTGGAAGTTAGTTAGAACACCGATTAGTTCATTCAAATACAAAATATATTCAAATTTTCTCAATTTTAATTTTGAGTCTTTTTTTCTGATGGAAAATTTCAAGCTTTGGGTTTTAAAGCAGTCATTTCTGCTTCAATTTAATTTCTCAAAAATATTTTATTGACTTTAAAAGATAAATATTNGTTAGAACACCGATTAGTTCATTCAAATACAAAATATATTCAAATTTTCTCAATTTTATTTTTTGACTTTTTTTTTTGTGATGGAAAATTTCAAGCTTTGGATTTTAAAGCAGTTATTTCTGCTTCATATTTAATTTCTCAACAAATATTTTTACTGACTTTAAAAGATAAATATTCTACCCCTACATCACTTTTAAGGGAAGACTAGATTGTTTTATAATTAGAAAATGAAAGACTAATATAATACATACTCCCTCTGTAAAAGTAGAAGGATTTGCTATTTTAAATTTTGATATTTTAATGGTTAGGCTTTTGTTTTTTGATAAAACTCTTAACCATGTTTTTTTTCTTTCCCCTGCAGTGAATATTAACAAACTTAAATTGTATTGTCTAGATTATATTTGCATAATCATCATTAGCCCATAATACCTGATTAATTATCTCTGTATCACATATGCTACACTATTTTCTGTAGTTTGGAAGTCTGGCTCAGTAAAAGTGAGAAGTAAAACAAATAAGGAGAATATTTATATCAAAATTAGTCACATAAAAGAAATTCATAGTATTTTTAACTTTAACATAGCCATCCTGACAATAGAGCCCCTTCCTCTTTATATTAAAAGATCTACTTTTAGAAATATATACTGTGAATGAAGACTCAGTTTCTTTAAAATCTGTAAGATCTTGTAAGACTCTAGGAATCTGTAATTCTTCGATTTTTATATTGAAATGAATACCTCATCATCTCTTCAAATAATGAATCTTTAAACCTCAGGGACATTTGGGCTCAATTGTTTTTATATATGTTTAATATATTTCTCTTGGACTTCTAGTTTTGTGTGTGTGTTGTTAAGAGCCTTTCTAAGCTGACTTGAAGCTTGCCCTAAAACAATCCATTATTACTCTCGAAGATTAATTTGATAAACCAATTTCTTATAGACCTTTAGTAAGAGAAATCTACATTTTAGTTGACTTAGGTAATTTATTTTAGGTAACATTAGCAAAATTTACTTTTTTGAATAATTATTGCCATCTACTCTAAAAGGAGTGGGGCAGAAGACTTTGTTTTGTCGAGCCGAGATCACGCCACTGCACTCCAGCCTGGGCAACAGAGCGAGACTCTGTCTCAAAAAAAAAAAAAAAAAAAAAAAAAATTCAGTAAGCATTTATTGAAGACTTGAATCAGTTGAGATCTTTAATAAATGTTGAGTACATTAATAGGATATTTATTTAACTTATAAAAGGTTCCTGCCTTTATAGAGTTCGTAGTCTATTGGAGGGAGATAGTAATATAAGACAAATATAGTCTTCCCATATAGTGACCACTTACTCTCTTGCCAGCTATTTGCTTACATGTAGGACTATACCACCTATATTGAATGTTACAGCTATCCTGAGTAAATTACCCAATCTACCTGTGTGCCAGATTCTTCATTTGTAAAATGGGTATGATAGTAGACTGTACTTTTTAGAGTTAGGTCCATTAAGTTTTGTTGAGGACAAGGAGGAAGTTAGGAAATATCTAAAACATAGGATCATTTTATGCTTCTGATAGAGTAGCACCAATGTGCTGAGGTCTTTGGAATCCAAGAGGTAGCATAAAGGAGAAGCAGAGTGGAATTACCTGAGGGGAATGAAAAGGCACCTGTGGTAGGCAGAATTATTGCCCTCCAAAGATGCCCAGAACCTGTGAATATGTTACCTTACATGGAAAAAGAGACTTCACAGATATGATTAAGTCAAGTTTCTATAGATGGGGAGATTATGTGGATGGACCTAATGTTATCATGTGGGTCTTTATACGGGAAAGAGAGAGGCAGGTCATTCAGAAGGTCAGGGTGATGTGATTCTTGGAAGAGGTATTTGAAGCAAGGAAAGTGGGCACGCTTGGGAAGTTGGAAGGGGGAAGAAACAGATTTCCTCTAAAACTTCCAGAGGGAACACAGCCCTGTTGACAGCTTGATGTTAGTCCCGTAAGACCTATGTTAGACTTCTGACTTTTAGAACTGTACAATGATAAATTTGCATCGTTTTAAGCCACTATGTTTTTAGTAATCTGTGACAGCAACAATAGGAAACTAATGTAGTTCCTAAAGATAAATGATGCCAAACACATCTTTCAGCCATAGCCAATCCTCCTCTGCTTGTAGATAATTAAATTATGTGACATTTTTTCTCTTACTTAGGCTAGTTTTGCAAGAATGTACTTTTAAAATACAAAGTGGTTATACTGTGCATTCTTTAAAACCACACTTACCAAATTTAGCTTTGCATAGTAATCACATAACCATTTATTTTTCTACTAGAGTGTAAGTTTGATGAGGGCAGAATCTAATTCTCATTTACCTTTGCTTTCCTCATAGCACCAAGAGGTAGTCGTTATTAGAAGTAATACTTGCCTATGGGCGGGCACGATGGCTCATGCCGGTAGTCCCAGCATTTGGGAGGCCGAGGTGGGTGGATCACCTGAGGTCAGGAGTTCAAGACCAGCCTGCCCAACATGGCGAAACCCCATCTCTACTAAAAATACAAAAAATTATGTGGGTGTGGTGGCAGGTGCCTGTAATCCCAGCTACTTGGGAGGCTGAGGCAGGAGAATTGCTTGAATCCAGGAGATGGAGGTTGCAGTGAGCCGAGATGGCGCCACTGCACTCCAGCCTGGGCAACAAGAGCAAAACTCTGTCTCAAAAAAAAAAAAAAAAGAGAAGTAATACTTGATTATAATAACATAGAACATATATAGGTAGAATGTACATCCTAGTTCTGAGTTTGAATTCTAGACAAAGTGATATAATTCCAGTGCATCTCCCTTTCTTCATCTTTAAAATAATAATAATAAGGTACCTACCTTACATTATTGTGAGATGTTAATGAAATATGATGTCGTTTTGTAAACTAAAGCATTAATATTAGTTAGCTTTTAGTTAAATCATACTAGATTTTTTGTTGTTGTTGTTTTTTTTCTCACTCTGACACCCAGGCTGGAGTGCAGTGTTGTGATCACGGCTCCCTGCAGCCTCAACCTTCCTGGGCCCAGGTGATTCTCCTACTTCAGCCTCCTGAATAGCTGGTACTATAGGCACGTGCCATAACTCCTGGCTAATTTTTGTATTTTTTGTAGACATGGGATTTTCCATGTTGCCCAGGCTGGTCTTGAACTCCTGGGATCAAGCCATCCTCCTGCCTCAGCCTCCCAAAGTGCTGAGCCACTGTGCCTGGTCAATATTAGTTAATTTATTATTCTTATGGATAAACAGGTAAACAGTTTGAAATACATATATTTACTAAGGATTAGAATGATGAATTTTGTTTATATTCTTAAAGGGAGCTGTATAAAAAATGCATTTCAGTGAAACAGTAGGCCAGTCGTGGTGACTCACGCCTGTAATCCCAGCACTTTGGGAGGCCAAGGCGGGTGGATCACGGGGTCAGGAGTTTGAGATCAGCCTGACCAACATGGTGAAACCCCATCTCTACTAAAAATAAAAAAATTAGCCAGGCGTGGTGGTGTGCGCCTGTAATCCCAGCTACTCAGGAGGCTGCGGCAGGAGAATTGCTTGAATCTGGGAGGCGGAGGTTGCAGTGAGCTGAAATGCGCCACGGCGCTCCAGCCTGGGCGACAGAGCAAGACTCTGTCTCAAAAAAAAAAAAAAAAAAGAGTAATAGGAACAAAACATGGTGTTTCTAATATAATATTAAAATAAACCTTTGTAGTATACACTAGGGAATTCCTAATAGCCATGAAGCCCTATTAATAAAAATATCAAAATAATAAGTAAAGACAATGTTGATTTATTTCTCTGGCATCACTAGCATTAATAACACATTATATAAGATTCATTTCATAAGGCCAGGTTCTCGGATGAGTTATAGTACATTTCTTTACCAGTACCAGCAAAAAGAAACTGGACCAATGATTGGCCAGTTTAGTGTGATAACTCAATCCCGTAATCCCAGTGTAAGGATTTGCTTCCTATCCATGTCTAGTAGCAGTTACTATATTAGTTAAGGCTCTGGCAAGAAACAGATGGCACACTTAAAAGGGATGATTGAAGCAAATTTAGTGAATGAACTATTTGTAAACTGTGGGCAGGATTAAGGGAAACCAACAAGATATAATGTAACACCCTGGAGCTAACAGGCTATCAATCGTGGGAGGCCCTTACCGTACCTCAGATGAAAGGGAAGGGGTGTGAGGAGCAGGAACAGTTACCAGACCCTGCAGGAGAGAGGCACTTGCAGTACCTTGTGTAGGGGATTGCATGTGATACCAGGTAGAGGAGGCTGGCAGAGTAGGGATCAAGGATAATAAATACCTCCTCCCTCCCCCAACTCCTGCTGAAGCTTTCTATTGACTAAACACAGCTATAAGCCAGGACCAAGGGAGTCTGGTTGAGGCAGACTACAGGTGGGCCTCTTAAGGCACAGTGCTGGGGAAAGAAAGGCAGAGTGGACTTTATAGAACAAATAGAGACAATCCAGCTCACAATCCCATTCTTTCTGGCTTTGCACTCCATGCTATTTCTACAGTAACGTCTTTCCTACTACCACTCATCTTTACTACTCACTTTTCTGGACATTTCGCTTAAGGAAATTATTTTCTAGTGTTTTAGTTTGCTGTTTTCTGCAGAATAGGGAAAATGTTGTTTAGATTGTAGATAATTGATTTCAACTATATAATTTATAGGAATCAAAGAGCAGTATTTGAGGACTTGGTTAAAAGCCAAAGACATAGAACACTACGGTGGGCAGCATAATCCAACCTCTCTTGCTTTCTTGATCTAAAGATGCAGAGATAAGAAACTACAGAAGCTAGGAGACAGCAACAGAGGTTAGAAATTAAAGTTAACTCTTCTAGTTGAGACAGATGTTCACACCTCAGATTTGGAAGTGCACTCAGGGTGGTTATACTTTTCACATAGTCTTTTAAGGCATGTATTAAATAGAATGTCTTTCTAATTTAAGTTTACATTATACCAAGCATATTGCATTTGAATTGAATTATACATATTTAGTATGAATAATTTCTATCTTTTTCAGAAATAGTTGTTGCTGAAAGTGTGGTTGTTATAAAGAAATTACTGCAAATGCAACCTGTTCAACATGGTGAAATTATTAAACATATGGCCAAACTCTTGGACAGTATCACTGTGAGTATC
The DNA here is from genome assembly GCF_001698545.2 of Rhinopithecus bieti. Classification (NCBI taxonomy): domain Eukaryota; kingdom Metazoa; phylum Chordata; class Mammalia; order Primates; family Cercopithecidae; genus Rhinopithecus; species Rhinopithecus bieti. Next base: position 366,977 of record NW_016812027.1, read on the forward strand.
AGTTAAGAGAAGTTTGCTGAATTTTATTCAGTAAGTTGTAGTTTTGTTAAAGTAAATGTCAGCCTAAAGGTAATAGTTAGGAGAGCTGAACTGTCTGGATTCCAATTCTGAGATTCTAAGATTTCTTGCTGTTATAGGAGGGAATTACAAATCTGAATAGGGGGAAGGATAGAATGAGCCTCGTGGTATTAGACTGGAATTGGAGATAGCAGTGTGGGTTTTATGTATCAATAGCTAGATGTTGGGTGAGTGTATATGCATGTTCATGTGTCATACATGAAGTGAATATAGCAACATCTCTTTTCCAGAGCTGTCCTTTGAGAGAAGTTAGAAACAATACCAGTGAGCACACTTTGTGCACAAATTTGGTTTTTTAAAATTGAGATATAATTTTATACTATAAAATTTACTCTTTTGAAGTGTATCATTGGTTTTTGATCACTTATAAGTTTTTGCAACCATCACCAGTATGTAATTGCAGGACATTTTCATCACCCCTTAAAAAAAATTCCATAGCTGAGACTGCCCAGTCTCCCTTCACTCTATCCCCTGGCCACTACTAATCTACTTTTTTATCTTTATGGATTTGCCTTTTCTGGACAATATGTAGCCTTTTGTTTCCGGCATCTTTCACTTAGCATGTTTTCAAGGTTCATGTATGTTTTTTAATATAGTACTTCATTCCTTTCTATGGTAGATCTTAGTTTTTAAATATAAATCTTGAAGGATGGAACAAGATCGCCAAATAGAGGGCTGTACTGATTGTCGCCCCTGTAGGAACACAAAATTTTAGCAACTAATTGCACACAAGAAAGCACCATCATAACCAAAAATCAGGTGGGCAATCACAGTATCTGGTTTTAACTTCATATTGCTGAAAGAGGCACTGAAGAGGGTAGGAAAGACAGTCTTGAATTGCCAATGCCTCCGCTCTCCCATCCCCCGGCAGCATCAGTGTGGCATGGAGAATCTCTGTACTTGGTGGGGGGAGTGCACAATAATTGGGAAGAGAACAAAGGAAGAGAACAAGAGTCTCTGCCTGTTAATCTAGAGAGTTCTCCCAGATTTATCCAAGCCCACCAAGGCAGTACCTCTACCAGTCTGCAAGAACCACAACGTTATTGGGCTTGAGGCCCAAGTCCCTTTGAATAACCTGGAAAGCCTTCCCAAATAAGATAAGCAAGATAAGCACAAATAAGCCCAGACTATGAAGACTACAATAAATACCTAACTTCAATGCCCAGAAACTGATGAACATCTGTAAGCATCAAGACCATCCAGGAAAATATGACCTCACTAAACAAACTACATAAGGCATCAGGGGCCAATACTAGAGAAATAGAGAGATACGTTACCCTTCAGACAGATAATTCAAAATAGCTGTCTTGAGAAAACTCAAAGAAATTCAAGATAATACAGAGAAGGAATGTAGAATTCTATCTGATAAATTTAACAGAGATTGAAATAGTTAAAAAGAATCAAGCAGAAATTCTAGAATTGAAAAATGCAATTGATATACTGAAGATTGCATCTGAGTCTCTTAGTGGCAGAATTGATCCAGAAGAGGAATTAGTGAGCTTGAAGACAGGCTCTTTGAAAATACACAGTCAGAGGAGACAAAAAAGAACAGAATGAAGCACACCTATAAGATCTAGAAAATAGTCTCAAAAGGGCAAATCTAAGAGATATTGGCCTTACAGGGGAAGTAGAGAAAGGGGTAGGGATGGAAAGTTTATTCAGAGGAATAATGTCAGAGAACTTCCCAAACCTGGAGAAAGATGTCAGCATTGAAGTACAAGAAGGTTATAGAACATCAAGCCAATTTAACCCAAAGAAGCCTACCTTGAGACATTTAATAATCAGACTCCCAAAGGTCAAGGATAAAGAAAGGATCCTAAAAGCAGCAAGACAAGAGAAACAACATGTGATTTGAACTCTAACACATGTGGCAGCAGACTTTTCAGTGGAAACTTTACAGGCCAGGGCAGAGTGGCATGACACAAAGTGACAGAGGACAACGACTTTTACCCTAGAATAGTATATCCAGTGAAAATATCCTTCAAATATGAAGGAAAACTAAAGACTTTCCCAGACAAACAAAAGCTGAGGGATTTCATCAACAACAGACCTAGACCTGTCCTATAAGAAATGCTAAAGGTAGCTCTTCAATCTGAAAGAAAAGGATGATAGTAAGCAAGAAGAAATCATTCAAAGGCACAAAATTCACTGGTGATAGTATGTACACAGAAAAGCAGAATATTGTAACACTAGAATTGTGTGTAAAGTACTCATGTCTTGAGTAGAAAGACTAAAATATGAACTGATTAAACACAATTACAACAACTTTTCAAGACATGGACAGTGCAATAAGCCATAAGTAGAAACAACAAAAAGTGAAAAGCAGGGTAGAATTTTATTAGTTTTCTTTTGCTTGATGATATATGCAATCAGTGTTGTCATCAGTTTAAAACAATGGATTATATTAATAAGACAGTATTTGCAAGCTTCATTGTAACCTCTAATCTAAAAACATAAAATGGATACGCAAAAATTAAAAAACAAATTAAATCATACCACCAGAGAAAACCACCTTCATTAAAAGGAAAACAGGAAGAAAGGATGGAAGGAAGAGAACACAAAACAACCAGAAAACGAGTAACAAAATGGCAGGAGTAAGTTCTTACTTATCAATAGTAACATTGAATGTAAATGGACTAAACTCTCCAATCAAAAGACATAGAGTAACTGCATGGATAAACAAGACCTACTGATCTGATGATGCCTACAAGAAACACACTTCACCTATAAAAATAGACGTAGACTGAAAAAAAAAGGGTGGAAAAAGACATTCCATGTTGGTAGAAACCGAAAAAGAATGGGCGTTGCTATGCTTATATCAGACAAAATGTCTGTCTTTTCCTACACTTACAAAAGACAAAAAGTGTAGGATGAGACAAAGAAGGTCATTATTTAATGCTAAAGAGTCATTTCAGCAAGAGGATGTAACGACTTTAAATATAATTGCACCCAACACTGGAGCACCCAGATATATAAAGCAAATGTTATGAGAGACAAAGGTAGACCTCAATACCATAATAGCTGGAGATTGCAACACTCCACTTTCAGCATTGGACAGATCTTCCAGACAGAAAACCAACAAAGAAGCGTTGGACTTAATTTGTACTATGCATCAGATGGATCTAATAGATATATACAGAAAATTTCATCCAAGAGCTGCGGAATACACATTCTTATACACATTCTTTTTATCAGCACATGGATCATTCTTAAGGATAGAGCATATGTTAGGTCACAAAACAAGTCTTAAAACATTAAAAAAAAAAAAAAATCAAGCATCTTCTCTGACCAGAGTGGAATAAAACTAGAAATCTAAAACAAGGGGAATTTTCAAACAATATAAACATACGGAAATTAAACAATATGCTCCTGAATGACCAGTGGGTCAAGGAAGAATTTAAAAGGGCATTGAAAATTTCTTGAAACATATGATGATGGAAACACAACATACTAAACCCTATGGGATACAACAAAAACAGTATGCAAAGGGAGGTTTATAGCTATAAGAGCCTACATCAAAAAAGAAGAAAAACTTCAAATAAATAATAAATAACTTAATGATGTATCTTTTGAAAATTTTTTTATTATCCTTTAGGTTCTAAGGTACATGTGCACAACGTGCAGGTTTGTTACATATGTATACATGTGCCATGTTGGTGTGCTGTACCCATTAACTCGTCATTTACATTAGGTATATCTCCTAAAGCTATCCCAACCCCCTCCTCCCACCACACGACAGGCCCTGGTGTGTGATGTTCCCCATCCTATGTCCAAGTATTCTCATTGTTCATTTCCCACCTATGAGTGAGAACATGTGGTGTTTGGTTTTCTGTTCTTGCGATAGTGTGTTGAGAATGATGGTTTCCAGCTGCATCCATGTCCCTACAAAGGACACGAACTCATCCTTTTTTATGGCTGCATAGTATTCCATGGTATATATGTGCTGCATTTTCTAAGTCCAGTCTGTCATTGATGGACATTCGGGTTGGTTCCAAGTCTTTGCTATTGTGAATAGTGCTGCAATAAACATATGTGTGCATGTGTCTTTATAGCAGCATGATTTATAATCTTTTGGGTATATACCCAGTAATGGGATGGCTGGGTCAAATGGTATTTCTAGTTCTAGATCCTTGAGGAATCGCCACACTGTCTTCCATAATGGTTGAACTAGTTTACAGTCCCACCAACAGTGTAAAAGTGTTCCTATTTCTCCACATCCTCTCCAGCACCTGTTGTTTCCTGACTTTTTAATGATCGCCATTCTAACTGCTGTGAGATGATATCTCATTGTGATTTTGATTTGCATTTCTCTGCTGGCGTGTGATAAAGAGCATTTTTTCATGTGTCTGTTGGCTGCATAAATGTCTTCTTTTGAGAAGTGTCTGTTCATATCCTTTGCCCACTTTTTGATGGGGTTGTTTGTGTTTTTCTTG